>NW_026729250.1:40000-62500 GCF_030272615.1 Cryptomeria japonica | reverse complement strand
GCACCAGGGCGGGCTCAAGATGGCACGCGCGTTCCGTTTTTTTCACTATCTTTCAAAACGGAAATTTTAAAATCTCCTTTTTTTTTTGCCTTTTCTGGAAATTAGTGAAGGCAGCGCATCAAAGGTGCGCACCTCGCTGCCCACCTTGGTGTGCTCTGAGGTGCGCACCCGGGAGCGCTACGAAGTGTGCTCCAAGGTGCGGCGTGCACGTTGTCGGAGCCCGGTTTGCCCCGGGTGCGCACCTCGCCTGCACCTTGGCCGGGGTGGGCACCTTGGCTGGGTTTGCCCAGGGTGCGCTCCGAAGCGGGGTTACTGGAGCGCCCCCTCTTTTTTTGTCAGAGCGTTTGGTGGGGTTTCTCGCATTGGCTCTTCCCAGGCCCGGTTGTTGGGTGCGCTCCCACCCTGGCGCGCGCGAAGTTGGAAGTTGGGTTAATTGCCCGGGCGCGCACCTTCGCCAGGGTGGGCACCTTGGTGCGCACACCTTGGCTGGGCTGCGCACCAGGGCGGGCTCAAGATGGCACCAGCATTCCCTTTTTCTCACTATCTTTCAAAACGGAAATTTTAAAATCTCGTTTTTTTTTTGCCTTTTATGGAAATTAGTGAAGGCATCGCATCAAAGGTGCGCACCTCGCTGCCCACCTTGGTGTGCTCCGAGGTGCCCACCACGGTGCGCAACGCCGGTGCGAACCCGGGAGCGCCCCGATGTGTGCTCCAAGGTGCGGCGTGCACGAAGTCGGACCCCGGTTTGCCCCGGGTGCGCACCTCGCGTGCACCTTGGTGCGCACACCTTGGCTGGGTTGCGCGGCCTGGTGGGCACCATGGTGCGCACCAAGGAGCGCTCCGAAGTGTGCTCCAAGGTGCGGCGTGCACGAAGTCGGAGCCCGGTTTGCCCCGGGTACGCACCTTCGCCGGGGTGGGCACCTCGGCTGGGTTGCGCGCCCTGGTGCGCACCAAGGAGCGCTCCGAAGTGTGCTCCAAGGTGCGGCGTGCACGAAGTCGGAGCCCGGTTTGCCCCGGGTGCGCACCTCGCGTGCACCTTCGGCGGGGTTGCGCGCCCTGGTGGGCACCATGGTGCGCACCAAGGAGCGCTCCGAAGTGTGCTCCAAGGTGCGGCGTGCACGAAGTCGGAGCCCGGTTTGCCCCGGGTGCGCACCTCGCGTGCACCTTCGGCGGGGTTGCGCGCCCTGGTGGGCACCATGGTGCGCACCAAGGAGCGCTCCGAAGTGTGCTCCAAGGTGCGGCGTGCACGAAGTCGGAGCCCGGTTTGCCCCGGGTGCGCACCTCGCGTGCACCTTCGCCGCGGTGGGCACCATGGCGTGCACGAAGTCGGAGCCCGGTTTGCCCCGGGTGCGCACCTCGCGTGCACCTTCGCCGGGGTGGGCACCTCGGCTGGGTTGCGCGCCCTGGTGCGCACCAAGGAGCGCTCCGAAGTGTGCTCCAAGGTGCGGCGTGCACGAAGTCGGAGCCCGGTTTGCCCCGGGTGCGCACCTCGCGTGCACCTTCGCCAGGGTGGGCACCTCGGTGCGCACACCTTCTCAATGTTTTCTTGCCTTTTCTGGAAATTGGTGAAGGCAGCGCATCAAAGGTGCGCACCTCGGTGTGCTCCGAGGTGCGAACCCGAGAGCGCTCCGAGGTGCCCACGAAGTCGAAAGTCGGGTTAATTGCATTGTTTTCCCCGGGTGCGCTCCGAGGTGCGCAACATCGGCGCGCACCAAGGAGGGCTCCGAAGTGTGCTCCAAGGTGCGCACGATGGCGTGCACCTCTGGTGCGCACGATTCGGAGCTCGGTTTGACCGGGGTGCGCACACCTTGGCTGGGTTGCGCACCTTTTGTGCGCTCCAAGGTGCGCACGAAGTCGGAGCTCGGTTTGCCCCGGGTGCGCACCTTCGCCAGGGTGCGCACCTTGATGCGCACGCCTTGGCTGGGCTGCGCACCTTGGTGGGCGCCATGGTGCGCACCTTTCGTGCGCTCCAAGGTGCGCACGAAGTCGGAGCTCGGTTTGCCCCGGGTGCGCACCTTGGTGGGCGCCATGGTGCACTCCGAGGTGCCCAAGATTGGTGCGCACCAAGGAGCGCTCCGAAGTGCGCTCCAAGGTGCGCGCGAAGTCGAAAGTTGGGTTAATTGTCCGGTTTGCCTCGGGTGCGCACCTTGCGTGCACCTTCGCCAGGGTGGGCGCCTTGGTGCGCACACCTTGGCTGGGCTGCGCACACCTTGGCACCCGCGTTTCCTTCATTTTAAATTTTTTTTTTTTACAATCTCTCAAGTGGGAAATTCTATAATCTCAACTTTTTTTGCCTTTTCAGGAAACTTTTGAATGGAGCGCATCATTGGTGCGCTCCGAAGTGTGCTCCAAAGCTCTCTCCAGCTGCGTGCACCTGCCCCGGCCGCGCACCCGGCCCCGCCCAGCTTCGCTCACCTGTCCCGGGCGTCTGGTGCGGAACCTTAGAGTAAGAAACATCACCGTGCACCTTGGCCAACGTGCGCGACTCGACCGAGCGCGCACTGGCCGAGGTGCACACCGATTTCACCTGGGTGCGCGCGCAGCACCTCGGGCGCACCGGGGTGCGCGCACAACGCCCGGGTTGCACCGTGGCCTGTGTGCTCGGGGCGCCTCGGGTGCGCGCTCGGTGTCGCCCCCGCGCGCGCGGTAGTGCGGGCAGCGCACCCCGGCCCGGCCCGGCCCCGACGAGAACGCAAACGGGCAAAAGGTTTATTCAAATAGCATTGCGATGCCCGGCGAAAAACTAAAAAAGGGTGCAACACCGGGACTTCCCGGGAGGTCACCCATCCCAGTACTACTCCGGCCCAAGCGCGCTTAACTGCGGAGTTCTGATGGGATCCGGTGCACTAACGCTGGTATGATCGCACCCGTTATGAGCTTGTCGCAGTGTGTACTTAGCAAACCGCGACCCACGTGCGAATCCACCCCGGCCACCCACCCCCGTCGAGGTGCACACCCTCCCTCGCGAAGTGCGCCCCGTTCGCCAAGTGTGAGCCCTGCCCGGGTGCGCGCACCTTGCTAGGGCGTCGGGTGTGCACCCGGCCCGGCCTACGTGCGTGCACCTGTAGGGGGCGTCGTGTGCGTGCAGTGTCCCGTCTGCAACGCGGTGCCCACACACCACCTCGGGCGCAACGACCTGCGCTCACATGTGGGCCGAGTGCACCTTGGTGCATGTTCGGGGCGCCTCGGGTGCACGCTCGATCTTGCCCCGGTGCACCAAGGCGCTCGGTTTGCCCCGGGTGCGCACTTGGTGCAAGGTGGGCACCCAAAATAGGGATCAAGCACCAAAACACAAGTTTCGGGATGCAAAATGGGACCCAAGGACCACAAATGCGTTCCAAGACCCATGATGGGTCCACGAGAACAAAAATGTGTTCCGAGACTTAATAAACAAATATTGGGTTTTAGGAGAAGAAACATGCTCTGATGCCCAAAACGAGAATCGACCCCGAAAAGGCCACAGGCCAAAAGTGGGATGCGAGACAAAAAAAAATGGGACCCGAGGACCAAAATTGGGTTCCCAGGTCGAAGACAGGGCAACCGGACAAGAAACGACCTCTAAGGCTCGAAATGAGTCCCGACGACTAAAACTTGACAAGAAGCACCCATCAGGCACCCAACTCGACACCCATGGGATGCCGACCCACCCGGGCTTCCACCTAGCACACCTTGGCACCCACCCACCCTCGCACCCAACCTCGCACCCAACTTAGCACCTTTGAACCCACATTGGCACTCACCCTGACCCTGGCACCTTGGAACCCACATTGGCACTCACCTTGACCCTGGCACCCACCTTTGCACTCACCTTGGGACCCACCCTGGCTCCCACCTCGGCACCCACCCAGACACCCACCTTGGTTCCTTGGCACCCACCTTGGATCCTTGGCACCCACCCCGACACCCACCTTGGCACGCAACTTGGCTACTTGCCACCCACCTTGGCTCCTTGACGCCCACCCCGACAACCACCCCGTGACCTACCCTGGCTAGGGTTGGTGCACACCCACCCTGGTGCCCACCTTGGCACCCACCCTATGACCCACCTTGGCACGCACCTTAGTACCCACCCCGTTACCCACCCTAGGACCCACCCCGTGACCCACCTTGGCCAGGGTGGGTGCCTTGGTGCGCACAACTTGCCTGGGCTGCACACCAGGGCGGGCTCAAGATGGCACCCGCGTTCCGTTTTTTTCACTATCTTTCAAAACGGAAATTTTAAAATCTCATTTTTTTCTTTTTTTTGCCTTTTCTGGAAATTAGTGAAGGCAGCGCATCAAAGGTGCGCAATGCTGGTGCGAACCCGGGAGCGCTCCGATGTGTGCTCCAAGGTGCGGCGTGCACGAAGTCCGAGCCCGGTTTGCCCCGGGTGCGCACCTCGCGTGCACCTTCGCCGGGGTGAGCACCTTGGCTGGGTTGCGCGCCCTGGTGCGTACCAAGGAGCGCTCTGAAGTGTGCTCCAAGGTGCGGCGTGCACGAAGTCGGAGCCCGGTTTGCCCCGGGTGTGCACCTCGGGTGCGCACCTCGCGTGCACCTTCGCTGCGGTGGGCACCTTGGCTGGGTTGCGCGCCTTGGTGGGCACCATGCAGTGCACGAAGTCGGAGCCCGGTTTGCCCCGGGCGCGCACCTCCGCCAGGGTGGGCACCTTGGTGCGCACAACTTGCCTGGGCTGCGCATCAGGAAGGGCTCAAGATGGCACCCGCGTTCCGTTTTTTTCACTATCTTTCAGAACGGAAATTTTAAAATATCGTTTTTTTTTGCCTTTTCTGGAAATTAGTGAAGGCAGCGCATCAAAGGTGCGCAACGCTGGTGCGAACCTGGGAGCGCTCCGATGTGTGCTCCAAGGTGCGGCGTGCACGAAGTCGGAGCCCGGTTTGCCTCGGGTGCGCCCTGGTGGGCACCATGGTGCGCACCAAGGAGCGCTCCGAAGTGTGCTCCAAGGTGCGGCCTGCACGAAGTCGGAGCCCGGTTTGCCCCGGGTGTGCACCTCGGGTGGGCACCTTGGTGCGCATGCCTTGCCTGGGCTGCGCACCAGGGCGGGCTCAAGATGGCACCCGCGTTCCTTTTTTTTCACTATCTTTCAAAACGGAAATTTTAAAATCTCATTTTTTTTTGCCTTTTTCTGGAAATTAGTGAAGGCAGCGCATCAAAGGTGCGCACCTCGCTGCCCACCACAGTGCGCAACGCCGGTGGGCACCCGGGAGTGCTTCGAAGTGTGCTCCAAGGTGCTGCGTGCACGTTGTCGGAGCCCGGTTTGCCCCGGGTGCGCACCTCGCGTGCACCTTCGTCGGGGTGGGCACCTTGGCTTGGTTTGCCCCGGCTGCGCTCCGAAGCGGGGTTATTGGAGCGCCGCCTCTTTTTTTGTCGGAGCGTTTGGTGGGGTTTCTCGCATTGGCTCTTCCGAGGCCCGGTTGCCACCCTGGCGCGCACGAAGTCGGAAGTAGGGTTAATTGCCCGGGTGCGCACCTTTGCCAGGGTGGCACCTTACCTGGGCTGCGCACCAGGGCGGGCTCAAGATGGCACGCGCGTTCCGTTTTTTTCACTATCTTTCAAAACGGAAATTTTAAAATCTCCTTTTTTTTTTGCCTTTTCTGGAAATTAGTGAAGGCAGCGCATCAAAGGTGCGCACCTCGCTGCCCACCTTGGTGTGCTCTGAGGTGCGCACCCGGGAGCGCTACGAAGTGTGCTCCAAGGTGCGGCGTGCACGTTGTCGGAGCCCGGTTTGCCCCGGGTGCGCACCTCGCCTGCACCTTGGCCGGGGTGGGCACCTTGGCTGGGTTTGCCCAGGGTGCGCTCCGAAGCGGGGTTACTGGAGCGCCCCCTCTTTTTTTGTCAGAGAGTTTGGTGGGGTTTCTCGCATTGGCTCTTCCCAGGCCCGGTTGTTGGGTGCGCTCCCACCCTGGCGCGCGCGAAGTTGGAAGTTGGGTTAATTGCCCGGGCGCGCACCTTCGCCAGGGTGGGCACCTTGGTGCGCAAACCTTGGCTGGGCTGCGCACCAGGGCGGGCTCAAGATGGCACCAGCATTCCCTTTTTCTCACTATCTTTCAAAACGGAAATTTTAAAATCTCGTTTTTTTTTTGCCTTTTATGGAAATTAGTGAAGGCATCGCATCAAAGGTGCGCACCTCGCTGCCCACCTTGGTGTGCTCCGAGGTGCCCACCACGGTGCGCAACGCCGGTGCGAACCCGGGAGCGCCCCGATGTGTGCTCCAAGGTGCGGCGTGCACGAAGTCGGACCCCGGTTTGCCCCGGGTGCGCACCTCGCGTGCACCTTGGTGCGCACACCTTGGCTGGGTTGCGCGGCCTGGTGGGCACCATGGTGCGCACCAAGGAGCGCTCCGAAGTGTGCTCCAAGGTGCGGCGTGCACGAAGTCGGAGCCCGGTTTGCCCCGGGTGCGCACCTTCGCCGCGGTGGGCACCATGGCGTGCACGAAGTCGGAGCCCGGTTTGCCCCGGGTGCGCACCTCGCGTGCACCTTCGCCGGGGTGGGCACCTCGGCTGGGTTGCGCGCCCTGGTGCGCACCAAGGAGCGCTCTGAAGTGTGCTCCAAGGTGCGGCGTGCACGAAGTCGGAGCCCGGTTTGCCCCGGGTGTGCACCTCGGGTGCGCACCTCGCGTGCACCTTCGCTGCGGTGGGCACCTTGGCTGGGTTGCGCGCCTTGGTGGGCACCATGCAGTGCACGAAGTCGGAGCCCGGATTGCCCCGGGCGCGCACCTCCGCCAGGGTGGGCACCTTGGTGCGCACAACTTGCCTGGGCTGCGCACCAGGAAGGGCTCAAGATGGCACCCGCGTTCCGTTTTTTTCACTATCTTTCAGAACGGAAATTTTAAAATCTCGTTTTTTTTTGCCTTTTCTTGAAATTAGTGAAGGCAGCGCATCAAAGGTGCGCAACGCTGGTGCGAACCTGGGAGCGCTCCGATGTGTGCTCCAAGGTGCGGCGTGCACGAAGTCGGACCCCGGTTTGCCCGGGTGCGCACCTCGCGTGCACCTTGGTGCGCACACCTTGGCTGGGTTGCGCGCCCTGGTGGGCACCATGGTGCGCACCAAGGAGCGCTTCCGAAGTGTGCTCCAAGGTGCGGCGTGCACGAAGTCGGAGCCCGGTTTGCCCCGGGTGCGCACCTCGCGTGCACCTTCGCCGCGGTGGGCACCATGGCGTGCACGAAGTCGGAGCCCGGTTTGCCCCGGGTGCGCACCTCGCGTGCACCTTCGCCGGGGTGGGCACCTTGGTGTGCAGACCTTGGCTGGGTTGCGCGCCCTGGTGGGCACCATGGTGCGCACCAAGGAGCGCTCCGAAGTGTGCTCCAAGGTGCGGCCTGCACGAAGTCGGAGCCCGGTTTGCCCCGGGTGTGCACCTCGGGTGGGCACCTTGGTGCGCATGCCTTGCCTGGGCTGCGCACCAGGGCGGGCTCAAGATGGCACCCGCGTTCCTTTTTTTTCACTATCTTTCAAAACGGAAATTTTAAAATCTCATTTTTTTTTGCCTTTTTCTGGAAATTAGTGAAGGCAGCGCATCAAAGGTGCGCACCTCGCTGCCCACCACGGTGCGCAACGCCGGTGGGCACCCGGGAGTGCTTCGAAGTGTGCTCCAAGGTGCTGCGTGCACGTTGTCGGAGCCCGGTTTGCCCCGGGTGCGCACCTCGCGTGCACCTTCGTCGGGGTGGGCACCTTGGCTGGGTTTGCCCCGGCTGCGCTCCGAAGCGGGGTTATTGGAGCGCCGCCTCTTTTTTTGTCGGAGCGTTTGGTGGGGTTTCTCGCATTGGCTCTTCCGAGGCCCGGTTGCCACCCTGGCGCGCACGAAGTCGGAAGTACGGGTTAATTGCCCGGGTGCGCACCTTTGCCAGGGTGGGCACCTTACCTGGGCTGCGCACCAGGGCGGGCTCAAGATGGCACGCGCGTTCCGTTTTTTTCACTATCTTTCAAAACGGAAATTTTAAAATCTCCTTTTTTTTTTGCCTTTTCTGGAAATTAGTGAAGGCAGCGCATCAAAGGTGCGCACCTCGCTGCCCACCTTGGTGTGCTCTGAGGTGCGCACCCGGGAGCGCTACGAAGTGTGCTCCAAGGTGCGGCGTGCACGTTGTCGGAGCCCGGTTTGCCCCGGGTGCGCACCTCGCCTGCACCTTGGCCGGGGTGGGCACCTTGGCTGGGTTTGCCCAGGGTGCGCTCCGAAGCGGGGTTACTGGAGCGCCCCCTCTTTTTTTGTCAGAGCGTTTGGTGGGGTTTCTCGCATTGGCTCTTCCCAGGCCCGGTTGTTGGGTGCGCTCCACCCTGGCGCGCGCGAAGTTGGAAGTTGGATTAATTGCCCGGGCGCGCACCTTCGCCAGGGTGGGCACCTTGGTGCGCACACCTTGGCTGGGCTGCGCACCAGGGCGGGCTCAAGATGGCACCAGCATTCCCTTTTTCTCACTATCTTTCAAAACGGAAATTTTAAAATCTCGTTTTTTTTTTGCCTTTTATGGAAATTAGTGAAGGCATCGCATCAAAGGTGCGCACCTCGCTGCCCACCTTGGTGTGCTCCGAGGTGCCCACCACGGTGCGCAACGCCGTGCGAACCCGGGAGCGCCCCGATGTGTGCTCCAAGGTGCGGCGTGCACGAAGTTGGACCCCCGGTTTGCCCCGGGTGCGCACCTCGCGTGCACCTTGGTGCGCACACCTTGGCTGGGTTGCGCGGCCTGGTGGGCACCATGGTGCGCACCAAGGAGCGCTCCGAAGTGTGCTCCAAGGTGCGGCGTGCACGAAGTTGGAGCCCGGTTTGCCCCGGGTACGCACCTCGCGTGCACCTTCGCCGGGGTGGGCACCTCGGCTGGGTTGCGCGCCCTGGTGCGCACCAAGGAGCGCTCCGAAGTGTGCTCCAAGGTGCGGCGTGCACGAAGTCGGAGCCCGGTTTGCCCCGGGTGCGCACCTTCGCCGCGGTGCGCACCATGGCGTGCACGAAGTCGGAGCCCGGTTTGCCCCGGGTGCGCACCTCGCGTGCACCTTCGGCGGGGTTGCGCGCCCTGGTGGGCACCATGGTGCGCACCAAGGAGCGCTCCGAAGTGTGCTCCAAGGTGCGGCGTGCACGAAGTCGGAGCCCGGTTTGCCCCGGGTGCGCACCTCGCGTGCACCTTCGGCGGGGTTGCGCGCCCTGGTGGGCACCATGGTGCGCACCAAGGAGCGCTCCGAAGTGTGCTCCAAGGTGCGGCGTGCACGAAGTCGGAGCCCGGTTTGCCCCGGGTGCGCACCTCGCGTGCACCTTCGCCGCGGTGGGCACCATGGCGTGCACGAAGTCGGAGCCCGGTTTGCCCCGGGTGCGCACCTCGCGTGCACCTTCGCCGGGGTGGGCACCTCGGCTGGGTTGCGCGCCCTGGTGCGCACCAAGGAGCGCTCCGAAGTGTGCTCCAAGGTGCGGCGTGCACGAAGTCGGAGCCCGGTTTGCCCCGGGTGCGCACCTCGCGTGCACCTTCGCCAGGGTGGGCACCTCGGTGCGCACACCTTCTCAATGTTTTCTTGCCTTTTCTGGAAATTGGTGAAGGCAGCGCATCAAAGGTGCGCACCTCGGTGTGCTCCGAGGTGCGAACCCGAGAGCGCTCCGAGGTGCCCACGAAGTCGAAAGTCGGGTTAATTGCATTGTTTTCCCCGGGTGCGCTCCGAGGTGCGCAACATCGGCGCGCACCAAGGAGGGCTCCGAAGTGTGCTCCAAGGTGCGCACGATGGCGTGCACCTCTGGTGCGCACGATTCGGAGCTCGGTTTGACCGGGGTGCGCACACCTTGGCTGGGTTGCGCACCTTTTGTGCGCTCCAAGGTGCGCACGAAGTCGGAGCTCGGTTTGCCCCGGGTGCGCACCTTCGCCAGGGTGCGCACCTTGATGCGCACGCCTTGGCTGGGCTGCGCACCTTGGTGGGCGCCATGGTGCGCACCTTTCGTGCGCTCCAAGGTGCGCACGAAGTCGGAGCTCGGTTTGCCCCGGGTGCGCACCTTGGTGGGCGCCATGGTGCACTCCGAGGTGCCCAAGATTGGTGCGCACCAAGGAGCGCTCCGAAGTGCGCTCCAAGGTGCGCGCGAAGTCGAAAGTTGGGTTAATTGTCCGGTTTGCCTCGGGTGCGCACCTTGCGTGCACCTTCGCCAGGGTGGGCGCCTTGGTGCGCACACCTTGGCTGGGCTGCGCACACCTTGGCACCCGCGTTTCCTTCATTTTAAATTTTTTTTTTTTACAATCTCTCAAGTGGGAAATTCTATAATCTCAACTTTTTTTGCCTTTTCAGGAAACTTTTGAATGGAGCGCATCATTGGTGCGCTCCGAAGTGTGCTCCAAAGCTCTCTCCAGCTGCGTGCACCTGCCCCGGCCGCGCACCCGGCCCCGCCCAGCTTCGCTCACCTGTCCCGGGCGTCTGGTGCGGAACCTTAGAGTAAGAAACATCACCGTGCACCTTGGCCAACGTGCGCGACTCGACCGAGCGCGCACTGGCCGAGGTGCACACCGATTTCACCTGGGTGCGCGCGCAGCACCTCGGGCGCACCGGGGTGCGCGCACAACGCCCGGGTTGCACCGTGGCCTGTGTGCTCGGGGCGCCTCGGGTGCGCGCTCGGTGTCGCCCCCGCGCGCGCGGTAGTGCGGGCAGCGCACCCCGGCCCGGCCCGGCCCCGACGAGAACGCAAACGGGCAAAAGGTTTATTCAAATAGCATTGCGACGCCCGGCGAAAAACTAAAAAAGGGTGCAACACCGGGACTTCCCGGGAGGTCACCCATCCCAGTACTACTCCGGCCCAAGCGCGCTTAACTGCGGAGTTCTGATGGGATCCGGTGCACTAATGCTGGTATGATCGCACCCGTTATGAGCTTGTCGCAGTGTGTACTTAGCAAACCGCGACCCACGTGCGAATCCACCCCGGCCACCCACCCCCGTCGAGGTGCACACCCTCCCTCGCGAAGTGCGCCCCGTTCGCCAAGTGTGAGCCCTGCCCGGGTGCGCGCACCTTGCTAGGGCGTCGGGTGTGCACCCGGCCCGGCCTACGTGCGTGCACCTGGAGGGGGCGTCGTGTGCGTGCAGTGTCCCGTCTGCAACGCGGTGCCCACACACCACCTCGGGCGCAACGACCTGCGCTCACATGTGGGCCGAGTGCACCTTGGTGCATGTTCGGGGCGCCTCGGGTGCACGCTCGATCTTGCCCCGGTGCACCAAGGCGCTCGGTTTGCCCCGGGTGCGCACTTGGTGCAAGGTGGGCACCCAAAATAGGGATCAAGCACCAAAACACAAGTTTCGGGATGCAAAATGGGACCCAAGGACCACAAATGCGTTCCAAGACCCATGATGGGTCCACGAGAACAAAAATGTGTTCCGAGACTTAATAAACAAATATTGGGTTTTAGGAGAAGAAACATGCTCTGATGCCCAAAACGAGAATCGACCCCGAAAAGGCCACAGGCCAAAAGTGGGATGCGAGACAAAAAAAAATGGGACCCGAGGACCAAAATTGGGTTCCCAGGTCGAAGACAGGGCAACCGGACAAGAAACGACCTCTAAGGCTCGAAATGAGTCCCGACGACTAAAACTTGACAAGAAGCACCCATCAGGCACCCAACTCGACACCCATGGGATGCCGACCCACCCGGGCTTCCACCTAGCACACCTTGGCACCCACCCACCCTCGCACCCAACCTCGCACCCAACTTAGCACCTTTGAACCCACATTGGCACTCACCCTGACCCTGGCACCTTGGAACCCACATTGGCACTCACCTTGACCCTGGCACCCACCTTTGCACTCACCTTGGGACCCACCCTGGCTCCCACCTCGGCACCCACCCAGACACCCACCTTGGTTCCTTGGCACCCACCTTGGATCCTTGGCACCCACCCCGACACCCACCTTGGCACGCAACTTGGCTACTTGCCACCCACCTTGGCTCCTTGACGCCCACCCCGACAACCACCCCGTGACCTACCCTGGCTAGGGTTGGTGCACACCCACCCTGGTGCCCACCTTGGCACCCACCCTATGACCCACCTTGGCACGCACCTTAGTACCCACCCCGTTACCCACCCTAGGACCCACCCCGTGACCCACCTTGGCCAGGGTGGGTGCACCCACCCTGGTGCCCACCTTGGCACCCACCCATCCTAGCACCCAGCCTGTGACCGGGCTTGGAACCCAACCTTGCACCCGCACCCGTCTTGGCCAGTGTGGGTGCGCACCCATCCTGGCACCCACGTTGTGACACACCCTTTAACCCACGCACCCTAGCACCCACGTTGGCACCCACCTTGGAACCCAACCTAGCAACTTGGCACCCACCCCGTGACCCACCTTGGCATCCACCATAGCAGTCGCCGACTTGGCACCCACCTCGGCACCCACCTT
The DNA here is from genome assembly GCF_030272615.1 of Cryptomeria japonica. Lineage (NCBI taxonomy): Eukaryota > Viridiplantae > Streptophyta > Pinopsida > Cupressales > Cupressaceae > Cryptomeria > Cryptomeria japonica. The sequence continues at coordinate 50,164 of NW_026729250.1, read as the reverse complement.
GACACTTGTGGACCCACCTTGCCACTCACCCTAGCATCGACCCATCCTAGCACCCACCCTGGCACCTTTGCACCCTAGCACTCACCCATCCTAGCACCTAACCTGTGACCCACCTTGACACTCACCCTCGCACCCACCTTGGAACCCAACCTAGCACCCACCCACCCTGACACCAACCCTAGCACCTACCCACCCTTGCACCCACCCTGTGACCCATCTTGGCACCCACCCATCCTACCACTCAACCTATCACCCACCTTCTCACCCACCTTGGCATCCACCTTAGCACCCACCCACACTGGCACCTTGGCACCCACCTCGGGCAAGGTGGGTGCACACCCACCCTGGCACCCAATTTAGAACCCACCGAGCATGTTACCCACCTTGGCACCCACATTGCAGCCCACCCTAGTACCCACCCTATGACCCACATTGGCATCCACACCCTAGCACCCAGGCACCTCGACACCCGCCTTGACACCCACCCTAGCACTGAACCTGTGACCCACCTTGGAACTCACCCTAGAACCCACCCACCCTGTGAACCACCTTGGCATCCACCTTAGCACCCACCCACCTTGGCACCCACTCTAGCACTCACCCATCCTAACACCCAACTTGTTACCCACCTTGGCACCCGCCCTCGCGTCCACCTTGAAACCCACCCTAGCACCCACCCACGCAGGAGCCCACCTTGGCACCCAACCTAACACCCACGCATCCTGGCACCCAACTTGTGACCCACCTTGGAACCCACCCTAGTACCCACCTTTGAACCCACTATATCACCAACCCACCTTGGCACCCACCCTATGACCCTCTTTGGAATCCACCCTAGCACGCACCCACCCTGGCACCCACCATGGAGCGCACCCTAGCACCCACCCACCTCGGCACGCACCTCAACACCCACCTTGGTGTGCGCACTGCGCCAACCTCTCAAAGACCCTATGTGGTGCGCTCCAAAGTGTACACCTTTGGTGCGCTCCAAGGTGCGCACCTTTGGTGCACACCGAGGTGCACACCAAAGTGTGCACCGAGGTGAGCACCAAAGTGCACTCCAGGGTGCACACCAAGGCGTGCACCTTTGGTGCGGTCAATGCAAACGAATTCGGAAGTTGGGGTCGATGTCCTAATCGCTGCTGCAGACTACACGTATGAGAATCGGACAAATAGCTTTATATAGGGGAGGTGTTGCGTTTGATGGGTCGACTCCCCTGGTTGTGTGCACTGCACCAACTTCAAAGACCCTGTCTTGTTTAAGAAGTCAAAAGTTGGGGTGGATGTCCTAATCATTGCTGCAGTCTACGCATGTATGAGAATCAGACAAATAGCTTATATAGGGGAGGTGTTGCATTCGGTGGGTTGACTCCCCTGGTTGTGCGCACTGCGCCAACCTCAAAGACCCCGCATAGCAGAAGAAGTCGGAAGTCGGATTTTGGTGAGCACCAAGGCGTGCACCTTTGGTGCGGTCAACGCAGACGAATTCAGAAGTTGGGGTGGATGTCCTAATCGTTGTTGCAGGCTACACATGTATGAGAATCAGACAAATAGCTTATATAGGGGAGGTGTTGGGTTTGATGGGTCAACTCCCTTGGTTGTGCGCATTACGCCAACCTCAAAGACCTTGTTTTCGTTAAGAAGTCAAAAGTTGGGGTCAATGTCCTAATGGCTCCTGCAGGCTACACATGTATGAGAATCGGACAAATAGCTTATATAGGGGAGGTGTTGGGTTTGATGGGTCGACTCCCCTGGTTGTGCGCATTACGTCAACCTCAAAGACCTTGTTTTCGTTAAGAAGTCAAAAGTTGGGGTCGATGTCCTAATTGCTCCTGTAGACTACACATGTATGAGAATCAGACAAATAGCTTATATAGGGGAGGTGTTGGGTTTGATGGGTTGACTCCCCTAGTTGTTCGCATTACACCAACCTCAAAGACCTTGTTTTCGTTTAGAAGCCGAAAGTTGGGGTCGATGTCCTAATTGCTCCTGCAGGCTACGCATGTATGAGAATCAGACAAATAGCTTATATAGGGGAGGTGTTGGGTTTGATGGGTCGACTCCCCTGGTTGTGCGCATTGCGCCAACCTCAAAGACCCTGCATTGCGGATGAAGTCGAAAGTCAGAGTTTGGTGTGCTACAAGGTGTGGTCGAAGGTGCTCACCTAGGTGTGCACCTTTGGAGCACAGGAAAAGTGCCCTCCAAAAGTGCGCACCTTTGGAGTGCACAAAAGTGCCCTCCAAAAGTGCGCACCTTTGGAGCGCAGAAAAGTGCCCTCCAAAAAGTGCCCTCCAAAAGTGCGCACCTTTGGAGCGCAGAAAAGTGCCCTCCAAAAAGTGCCCTCCAAAAGTGCGCACCTTTGGAGCGCAGAAAAGTGCCCTCCAAAAAGTGCCCTCCAAAAGTGCGCACCTTTGGAGCGCAGAAAAGTGCCCTCCAAAAAGTGCCCTCCAAAAGTGCGCACCTTTGGAGCGCAGAAAAGTGCCCTCCAAAAAGTGCCCTCCAAAAGTGCGCACCTTTGGAGCGCAGAAAAGTGCCCTCCAAAAAGTGCCCTCCAAAAGTGCGCACCTTTGGAGCGCAGAAAAGTGCCCTCCAAAAAGTGCCCTCCAAAAGTGCGCACCTTTGGAGCGCAGAAAAGTGCCCTCCAAAAAGTGCCCTCCAAAAGTGCGCACCTTTGGAGCGCAGAAAAGTGCCCTCCAAAAAGTGCCCTCCAAAAGTGCGCACCTTTGGAGCGCAGAAAAGTGCCCTCCAAAAGTGCGCACCTTTGGAGCGCAGAAAAGTGCCCTCCAAAAGTGCGCACTTTTGGTGCGCACCAAGGCGCTGGTTCGGTCGTTGCAGGCGAGTTCGGAAGTTGGGGTCGATGTCCTGAGCGGAGGTGCAAACTACACAGGTGTCGGAATCGGACAAATAGCTTATATAGGGGAGGTGTATGCTTCGATGGGTCGACTCCCCAGGTTGAGCGCACCGCGCCAACCTCAAAGACCCTACGGTATGGATGAAGTCGGAAGTTGGGTCCGATGACCGATTCGATTAGTAGGTATGCTCATGAGGTCGGAATTTGGGTCCGATGACCTGCCATGTGCAGGAAGGCGAATGTTGACACTGTGCGTTGCAAGGTGCACACCAAGGCGCTGGTGCGGTCTTTTTAGTCGAGTTCGGAAGTTGGGGTCGATGTCCTGATCGGAGGTGCAAGCTACACAGGTGTGGGAATCGGACAAATAGCTTATATAGGGGAGGTGTATGCTTCGTTGGGTCGACTCCCCGGGTTGAGCGCACCGCGCCAACCTCAAAGACCCTACGGTATGGATGAAGTCGGAAGTTGGGTCCGATGACCGATTCGATATGTAGGCATACTCGCGAGGTCGGAATTTGGGTCCGATGACCTGCCACGTGCAGGAAGGCGAATGTTGGCACTGTGCGTTGCAAGGTGCGCACCAAGGCGCTGGTTCGGTCGTTGGAGGCGAGTTCGGAAGTTGGGGTCGATGTCTTGATCGGAGGTGCAAACTACACAGGTGTGGGAATCGGACAAATAGCTTATATAGGGGAGGTGTATGCTTCGTTGGGTCGACTCCCCGGGTTGAGCGCACCGCGCCAACCTCAAAGACCCTACGGTATGGATGAAGTCGGAAGTTGGGTCCGATGACCGATTCGATATGTAGGCATACTCGCGAGGTCGGAATTTGGGTCCGATGACCTGCCATGTGCAGGAAGGCGAATGTTGGGACTGTGCGTCGCAAGGTGCGCACCAAGGCGCTGGTGCCGTCGTTGCAGTCGAGTTCGGAAGTTGGGGTCGATGTCCTGGTCAGAGGTGCAAACTACACAGGTGTGGGAATCGGACAAATAGCTTATATAGGGGAGGTGTATGCTTCGATGGGTCGACTCCCTGGGTTGAGCGCACCGCGCCAACCTCAAAGACCCTACAGTATGGATGAAGTCGGAAGTTGGGTCCGATGACCGATTCGATACGTAGGCATATTGGCGAGGTCTGAATTTGTGTCCGATGACCTGCCATGCGCAGGAAGGCGGAATTTGGGTCCGATGACCGAGTTGATGGCGTGCCATGCGCAGAAAGGCGGAATTTGGGTCCGATGACCGAGTTGATGTTGATGGCCCGCCATGCACAGGAAGGCGGAATTTGGGTCCGATGACCGATTTGAAGGCGTGCCATACGCAAAAAGGCGGAGTTTGGGTCCGATGACCGAGTTGATATTGATGGCCCGCCATGCGTAGGAAGGCGGAATTTGGGTCCGATGACCTGACATACGCATGGAGTCCGACTCGGGGGCCGATGTTCGATTCGATGACTTGCATTGTGGGTAAAGTCGGAAGTTGTGGTCTTTGACCCGATTCGATGACCAGACTTCGGCTGCTTGAGAATCGGACAAATAACTTATATAGGGGAGGTAGTGTTCTCGAGCATCCTCCCCCCGTGCCCGTTTATGTCGATTGATGCTGGTGCTCGACTGGTTGGAGCGCTCGGATGCAAAAATCTTGCACCAGGATTTATCGATTGTGATGGACACGGCAAGTCTCCTGATTGCTATGCAGGAGCTCATCGTGAATCTCTATGCGGCCTTGGTATGGACTCGACCTGCGGAATGGTTCGGCAATGGTAGTCGCTCCAACACGTCCTTGCAATGGCCACAGAGGTGATTCGACTAGAGCTCCAGTCTAGCTTTTGGGTTGCTTGGCGGACTGGTATAGCCGCGATCGAGTTCCGGCCATGAACGTTTTAGATAGCTCTTGGGCTTTCTGGGACGGAAGTCGGAAGTTTGGGCTGTTGTCCGATTTGATGACCATTCTTCGGATGTGTGAGAATCGGACAAATAACTTATATAGGGGACTGTGTTGTCTCACGCAGCCCCCTCCGTGCCCCTCTATCTCGACCGATGTTGGTGCTTGAAAGGGTTGGGATCGCTCGGATTTATAAACGTGCACCACCATTTGTCGAGTGTGAGGGACGCGGCAGGTCTCCTAAATGCTATGCGGGCGCTCTCTGAGAATCTCTATCCGGCCTCGACACAGACTAGTCTTGCTGAATGGTTTGGCACTGGTAGTCGATCCAACACGTCGTTGTTGTGGCCGCCTAGGCGATTCGATTCGAGCCCCCGTCTAGCTTTTGGGTTGCTTGGCGGATTTTGCCCTATCCGCAAGTGAGCTCGGTCCCTAAACGTTCGAGAAACCCGATTGCTATGCGCCGACTCTCTTTCTTGCGAGCCTCCATCTAGCTTTTGGGTCTCTACGGAACGGAAGTCGGAATCTGGGACCGTTGTTTGATTCGACGAGGCAGACTACGGTTGTGCGAGAATCGGACAAATAACTTATATAGGGGAGGTGTTGACTGGAGCATTCTCCCCCGTGCCCCTCTAACTCGACCAATGCTGGCGCTCGAACGGTGGTAGCGCTCGGATTTTCATTGAGCGCCAGCATTGGTCGATTTAGAGGGGCATGCGAGATTCCCGAATGCTATGCGAGGGCTCTAACGGAAATGTCTATTGGTTTCGGTATGGATGCAATTGCGAGTGGTTCGGCAAAGGTAGTCGTTCCGATGCGTCCATGTCGTGGCCAAATCGATAATTCGATTTGAGCCCTCGTATAGCATTTGGGTCTCTCGATGTGATTCCGCATTCCAGTCCCTTTGGGCACTGCTTGAGCCGCATCCCAGGGGGTTCCCTTCCCAATAATCTGCCTCGCAACCCGATTGCTATGCGGTGAGGCTCCTCGGCCGCCTCGGAACTATCTGTGTATCAGACGCATCGCGGGATAAGGGGTTGGCAACGGTAGTCGCCCCAAGCGCGTCCGATGCTTGGACCATTCCGAGGCGGCCCTGAAGCCTCTTCCGTCTAGCCGTTGGGTCCTTCTCGCCGCATCCCTCGCCTCGCACCCCGATTGCTATGCGGTGAGGCTCCTCGGCCGCCTCGGAACTATCTGTGTATCGGACGCGTCGCGGGATAAGGGGTTGTCACTGGTAGTCGCCCCAAGCGCGTCCGATGCTTGGACCATTCCGAGGCGGCCCTGAAGCCTCTTCCGTCTAGCCGTTGGGTCCTTCTCGCCGCATCCCTCGCCTCGCACCCCGATTGCTATGCGGTGAGGCTCCTCGGCCGCCTCGGAACTATCTGTGTATCGGACGCGTCGCGGGATAAGGGGTTGTCATTGGTAGTCGCCCCAAGCGCGTCCGATGCTTGGACCATTCCGAGGCGGCCCTGAAGCCTCTTCCGTCTAGCCGTTGGGTCCTTCTCGCCGCATCCCTCGCCTCGCACCCCGATTGCTATGCGGTGAGGCTCCTCGGCCGCCTCGGAACTATCTGTGTATCGGACGCGTCGCGGGATAAGGGGTTGTCACTGGTAGTCGCCCCAAGCGCGTCCGATGCTTGGACCATTCCGAGGCGGCCCTGAAGCCTCTTCCGTCTAGCCGTTGGGTCCTTCTCGCCGCATCCCTCGCCTCGCACCCCGATTGCTATGCGGTGAGGCTCCTCGGCCGCCTCGGAACTATCTGTGTATCGGACGCGTCGCGGGATAAGGGGTTGTCACTGGTAGTCGCCCCAAGCGCGTTCGATGCTTGGACCATTCCGAGGCGGCCCTGAAGCCTCTTCCGTCTAGCCGTTGGGTCCTTCTCGCCGCATCCCTCGCCTCGCACCCCGATTGCTATGCGGTGAGGCTCCTCGGCCGCCTTGGAACTATCTGTGTATCGGACGCGTCGCGGGATAAGGGGTTGTCACTGGTAGTCGCCCCAAGCGCGTCCGATGCTTGGACCATTCCGAGGCGGACCCGAAGCCTCTTCCGTCTAGCCGTTGGGTCCTTCTCGCCGCATCCTTCGCCTCGCACCCCGATTGCTATGCGGTGAGGCTCCTCGGCCGCCTCGGAACTATCTGTGTATCGGACGCGTCGCGGGATAAGGGGTTGTCACTGGTAGTCGCCCCAAGCGCGTCCGATGCTTGGACCATTCCGAGGCGGACCCGAAGCCTCTTCCGTCTAGCCGTTGGGTCCTTCTCGCCGCATCCCTCGCCTCGCACCCCGATTGCTATGCGGTGAGGCTCCTCGGCCGCCTTGGAACTATCTGTGTATCGGACGCGTCGCGGGATAAGGGGTTGTCACTGGTAGTCGCCCCAAGCGCGTCCGATGCTTGGACCATTCCGAGGCGGACCCGAAGCCTCTTCCGTCTAGCCGTTGGGTCCTTCTCGCCGCATCCCTCGCCTCGCACCCCGATTGCTATGCGGTGAGGCTCCTCGGCCGCCTTGGAACTATCTGTGTATCGGACGCGTCGCGGGATAAGGGGTTGTCACTGGTAGTCGCCCCAAGCGCGTCCGATGCTTGGACCATTCCGAGGCGGACCCGAAGCCTCTTCCGTCTAGCCGTTGGGTCCTTCTCGCCGCATCCCTCGCCTCGCACCCCGATTGCTATGCGGTGAGGCTCCTCGGCCGCCTTGGAACTATCTGTGTATCGGACGCGTCGCGGGATAAGGGGTTGTCACTGGTAGTCGCCCCAAGCGCGTCCGATGCTTGGACCATTCCGAGGCGGCCCCGAAGCCTCTTCCGTGTAGCCGTTGGGTCCTTCTCGCCGCATCCCTCGCCTCGCACCCCGATTGCTATGCGGTGAGGCTCCTCGGCCGCCTTGGAACTATCTGTGTATCGGACGCGTCGCGGGATAAGGGGTTGTCACTGGTAGTCGCCCCAAGCGCGTCCGATGCTTGGACCATTCCGAGGCGGCCCCGAAGCCTCTTCCGTGTAGCCGTTGGGTCCTTCTCGCCGCATCCCTCGCCTCGCACCCCGATTGCTATGCGGTGAGGCTCCTCGGCCGCCTTGGAACTATCTGTGTATCGGACGCGTCGCGGGATAAGGGGTTGTCACTGGTAGTCGCCCCAAGCGCGTCCGATGCTTGGACCATTCCGAGGCGGACCTGAAGCCTCTTCCCTCTAGCCGTTGGGGCTTTCTCGCCGCATCCCTCGCCTCGCACCCTGATTGCTATGCTGTGAGGCTCCTCGGCCGCCTTGGAACTATCTGTGTATCGGACGCATCGCGGGATAAGGGGTTGGCAGTGGTAGTCGCCCCAAGCGCATCCGATGCTTGGACCATTCCGAGGCGGCCCTGCAGCCTCTTCCGTCTAGCCGTTGGGGCCATCTCGCCGCATCCCCCACCTCGCACCACGATTGCTATGCGGTGAGGCTCCTTGGCCGCCTCGGAACTATCTGTGTATCGGACGCATCGCGGGATAAGGGGTTGTCACTGGTAGTCGCCCCAAGCGCGTCCGATGCTTGGACTATTCCGAGGCGGCCCTGCAGCCTCTTCCGTCTAGCCGTTGGGGCCATCTCGCTGCATCCCCCACCTCCTCGGCCGCCTCGGAACTATCTGTGTATCGGACGCATCGCGGGATAAGGGGTTGGCAGTGGTAGTCGCCCCAAGCGCGTCCGATGCTTGGACTATTCCGAGGCAGCCCTGCAGCCTCTTCCGTCTAGCCTTTGGGGCCATCTCGCCGCATCCCTCGCCTCGCACCCCGATTGCTATGCGGTGAGGCTCCTCGGCCGCCTGGGAACTATCTTCGTATCGGACGCATCGCGGGATAAGGGGTTGTCACTGGTAGTCGCCCCAAGCGCGTCCGATGCTTGGACTATTCCGAGGCGGCCCTGTGGCCTCTTCCGTCTAGCCGTTGGGGCCATCTCGCCGCATCCCCCACCTCGCACCCCGATTGCTATGCGGTGAGGCTCTTCGGCCGCCTTGGAACTATCTTCGTATCGGACGCATCGCGGGATAAGGGGTTGTCACTGGTAGTGGCCCCAAGCGCGTCCGATGCTTGGACTATTCCGAGGCGGCCCTGCAGCCTCTTCCGTCTAGCCGTTGGGGCCATCTCGCCGCATCCCCCACCTCGCACCCCGATTGCTATGCGGTGAGGCTCCTCGGCCGCCTTGGAACTATCTTCGTATCGGACGCATCGCGGGATAAGGGGTTGTCACTGGTAGTCGCCCCAAGCGCGTCCGATGCTTGGACTATTCCGACGCGGCCCTGTGGCCTCTTCCGTCTAGCCGTTGGGGCCATCTCGCCGCATCCCCCACCTCGCACCCCGATTGCTATGCGGTGAGGCTCCTCGGCCGCCTTGGAACCATCTTCGTATCGGACGCATCGCGGGATAGGGGGCTGTCACTGGTAGTCGCCCCAAGCGTGTCCGATGCTTGGACCATTCCTAGGCGGCCCTGAAGCCTCTTCCGTCTAGCCGTTGGGGCCTTCCCGCCCCATCCCTCGCCTCGCACCCCCGATTGCTATGCGGTGAGGCTCCTCGGCCGCCTTGGAACCATCTGTGTATCGGACGCATCGCGGGATAAGGGGTTGGCACTGGCAGTCGCCCCAAGCGCGTCCGATGCTTGGACCATTCCGAGGTGGCCCTGAAGCCTCTTCCGTCTAGCCGTTGGGGCCTTCCCGCCCCATCCCTCGCCTCGCACCCCGATTGATATGCGGTGAGGCTCCTCGGCCGCCTTGGAACTATCTGTGTATCGGACGCATCGCGGGATAAGGGGTTGGCACTGGTAGTCGTCCCAATCGCATCCGATGCTTGGACCATTCCGAGGCGGCCCTGCAGCCTCTTCCGTTTAGCCGTCGGGGCCTTCCCGCCGCATCCCTCGCCTCGCATCCCGATTCCTATGCGGTGAGTCTTCTCGGCCGCCGCGGAACTATACCTGTTATTGCTACTGCATCCTTCGGCTGGTAACCTCCTCTGCCGCCTTGGAACGTTCTCTTTGTCGGACGCGTCGCGGGATAAGGGGTTGGCACTGGTAGTCGCCCCAAGCGCGCCCGATGCATAGACCGCTCCGAGTCGACCTTGCTTTCAGCCTCTCACATGCATAGACCTCTCTGAGTCGACCCTGCAGCCTCTCACGTTTAGCCTTTGGAATCTCGCCTCACAACATGATTGCTATCCTTGATGCATCCCTTGCCTCGAGCCCTGATTGCTTTCTTGGCTGCATCCCTCCTCTCCTCACAGCCCGGTTGTCATCACTGCTTCATCCGTCGCTTCATGCATTCTGGCTGCTGGGCCCTTCCCACCGCACACCTCGATTGCTATCTCTTCTGCATCACACACCCCGATTGCTATCTCTGCTACATCCCTCGGCTCTCACTTCTGCATCCTTCGCCTCACACCTCGATTGCTATCAATGCTGCATCCGTAACCTCACACCCCG
>NW_026729250.1:2500-30000 GCF_030272615.1 Cryptomeria japonica | reverse complement strand
ATCTTTCAGAACGGAAATTTTAAAATCTCGTTTTTTTTTGCCTTTTCTGGAAATTAGTGAAGGCAGCGCATCAAAGGTGCGCAACGCTGGTGCGAACCTGGGAGCGCTCCGATGTGTGCTCCAAGGTGCGGCGTGCACGAAGTCGGACCCCGGTTTGCCCCGGGTGCGCACCTCGCGTGCACCTTGGTGCGCACACCTTGGCTGGGTTGCGCGCCCTGGTGGGCACCATGGTGCGCACCAAGGAGCGCTCCGAAGTGTGCTCCAAGGTGCGGCGTGCACGAAGTCGGAGCCCGGTTTGCCCCGGGTGCGCACCTCGCGTGCACCTTCGCCGCGGTGGGCACCATGGCGTGCACGAAGTCGGAGCCCGGTTTGCCCCGGGTGCGCACCTCGCGTGCACCTTCGCCGGGGTGGGCACCTTGGTGTGCAGACCTTGGCTGGGTTGCGCGCCCTGGTGGGCACCATGGTGCGCACCAAGGAGCGCTCCGAAGTGTGCTCCAAGGTGCGGCCTGCACGAAGTCGGAGCCCGGTTTGCCCCGGGTGTGCACCTCGGGTGGGCACCTTGGTGCGCATGCCTTGCCTGGGCTGCGCACCAGGGCGGGCTCAAGATGGCACCCGCGTTCCTTTTTTTTCACTATCTTTCAAAACGGAAATTTTAAAATCTCATTTTTTTTTGCCTTTTTCTGGAAATTAGTGAAGGCAGCGCATCAAAGGTGCGCACCTCGCTGCCCACCACGGTGCGCAACGCCGGTGGGCACCCGGGAGTGCTTCGAAGTGTGCTCCAAGGTGCTGCGTGCACGTTGTCGGAGCCCGGTTTGCCCCGGGTGCGCACCTCGCGTGCACCTTCGTCGGGGTGGGCACCTTGGCTGGGTTTGCCCCGGCTGCGCTCCGAAGCGGGGTTATTGGAGCGCCGCCTCTTTTTTTGTCGGAGCGTTTGGTGGGGTTTCTCGCATTGGCTCTTCCGAGGCCCGGTTGCCACCCTGGCGCGCACGAAGTCGGAAGTAGGGTTAATTGCCCGGGTGCGCACCTTTGCCAGGGTGGGCACCTTACCTGGGCTGCGCACCAGGGCGGGCTCAAGATGGCACGCGCGTTCCGTTTTTTTCACTATCTTTCAAAACGGAAATTTTAAAATCTCCTTTTTTTTTTGCCTTTTCTGGAAATTAGTGAAGGCAGCGCATCAAAGGTGCGCACCTCGCTGCCCACCTTGGTGTGCTCTGAGGTGCGCACCCGGGAGCGCTACGAAGTGTGCTCCAAGGTGCGGCGTGCACGTTGTCGGAGCCCGGTTTGCCCCGGGTGCGCACCTCGCCTGCACCTTGGCCGGGGTGGGCACCTTGGCTGGGTTTGCCCAGGGTGCGCTCCGAAGCGGGGTTACTGGAGCGCCCCCTCTTTTTTTGTCAGAGCGTTTGGTGGGGTTTCTCGCATTGGCTCTTCCCAGGCCCGGTTGTTGGGTGCGCTCCCACCCTGGCGCGCGCGAAGTTGGAAGTTGGGTTAATTGCCCGGGCGCGCACCTTCGCCAGGGTGGGCACCTTGGTGCGCACACCTTGGCTGGGCTGCGCACCAGGGCGGGCTCAAGATGGCACCAGCATTCCCTTTTTCTCACTATCTTTCAAAACGGAAATTTTAAAATCTCGTTTTTTTTTTGCCTTTTATGGAAATTAGTGAAGGCATCGCATCAAAGGTGCGCACCTCGCTGCCCACCTTGGTGTGCTCCGAGGTGCCCACCACGGTGCGCAACGCCGGTGCGAACCCGGGAGCGCCCCGATGTGTGCTCCAAGGTGCGGCGTGCACGAAGTCGGACCCCGGTTTGCCCCGGGTGCGCACCTCGCGTGCACCTTGGTGCGCACACCTTGGCTGGGTTGCGCGGCCTGGTGGGCACCATGGTGCGCACCAAGGAGCGCTCCGAAGTGTGCTCCAAGGTGCGGCGTGCACGAAGTCGGAGCCCGGTTTGCCCCGGGTGCGCACCTTCGCCGCGGTGGGCACCATGGCGTGCACGAAGTCGGAGCCCGGTTTGCCCCGGGTGCGCACCTCGCGTGCACCTTCGCCGGGGTGGGCACCTCGGCTGGGTTGCGCGCCCTGGTGCGCACCAAGGAGCGCTCTGAAGTGTGCTCCAAGGTGCGGCGTGCACGAAGTCGGAGCCCGGTTTGCCCCGGGTGTGCACCTCGGGTGCGCACCTCGCGTGCACCTTCGCTGCGGTGGGCACCTTGGCTGGGTTGCGCGCCTTGGTGGGCACCATGCAGTGCACGAAGTCGGAGCCCGGATTGCCCCGGGCGCGCACCTCCGCCAGGGTGGGCACCTTGGTGCGCACAACTTGCCTGGGCTGCGCACCAGGAAGGGCTCAAGATGGCACCCGCGTTCCGTTTTTTTCACTATCTTTCAGAACGGAAATTTTAAAATCTCGTTTTTTTTTGCCTTTTCTTGAAATTAGTGAAGGCAGCGCATCAAAGGTGCGCAACGCTGGTGCGAACCTGGGAGCGCTCCGATGTGTGCTCCAAGGTGCGGCGTGCACGAAGTCGGACCCCGGTTTGCCCCGGGTGCGCACCTCGCGTGCACCCTTGGTGCGCACACCTTGGCTGGGTTGCGCGCCCTGGTGGGCACCATGGTGCGCACCAAGGAGCGCTCCGAAGTGTGCTCCAAGGTGCGGCGTGCACGAAGTCGGAGCCCGGTTTGCCCCGGGTGCGCACCTCGCGTGCACCTTCGCCGCGGTGGGCACCATGGCGTGCACGAAGTCGGAGCCCGGTTTGCCCCGGGTGCGCACCTCGCGTGCACCTTCGCCGGGGTGGGCACCTTGGTGTGCAGACCTTGGCTGGGTTGCGCGCCCTGGTGGGCACCATGGTGCGCACCAAGGAGCGCTCCGAAGTGTGCTCCAAGGTGCGGCCTGCACGAAGTCGGAGCCCGGTTTGCCCCGGGTGTGCACCTCGGGTGGGCACCTTGGTGCGCATGCCTTGCCTGGGCTGCGCACCAGGGCGGGCTCAAGATGGCACCCGCGTTCCTTTTTTTTCACTATCTTTCAAAACGGAAATTTTAAAATCTCATTTTTTTTTGCCTTTTTCTGGAAATTAGTGAAGGCAGCGCATCAAAGGTGCGCACCTCGCTGCCCACCACGGTGCGCAACGCCGGTGGGCACCCGGGAGTGCTTCGAAGTGTGCTCCAAGGTGCTGCGTGCACGTTGTCGGAGCCCGGTTTGCCCCGGGTGCGCACCTCGCGTGCACCTTCGTCGGGGTGGGCACCTTGGCTGGGTTTGCCCCGGCTGCGCTCCGAAGCGGGGTTATTGGAGCGCCGCCTCTTTTTTTGTCGGAGCGTTTGGTGGGGTTTCTCGCATTGGCTCTTCCGAGGCCCGGTTGCCACCCTGGCGCGCACGAAGTCGGAAGTAGGGTTAATTGCCCGGGTGCGCACCTTTGCCAGGGTGGGCACCTTACCTGGGCTGCGCACCAGGGCGGGCTCAAGATGGCACGCGCGTTCCGTTTTTTTCACTATCTTTCAAAACGGAAATTTTAAAATCTCCTTTTTTTTTTGCCTTTTCTGGAAATTAGTGAAGGCAGCGCATCAAAGGTGCGCACCTCGCTGCCCACCTTGGTGTGCTCTGAGGTGCGCACCCGGGAGCGCTACGAAGTGTGCTCCAAGGTGCGGCGTGCACGTTGTCGGAGCCCGGTTTGCCCCGGGTGCGCACCTCGCCTGCACCTTGGCCGGGGTGGGCACCTTGGCTGGGTTTGCCCAGGGTGCGCTCCGAAGCGGGGTTACTGGAGCGCCCCCTCTTTTTTTGTCAGAGCGTTTGGTGGGGTTTCTCGCATTGGCTCTTCCCAGGCCCGGTTGTTGGGTGCGCTCCCACCCTGGCGCGCGCGAAGTTGGAAGTTGGATTAATTGCCCGGGCGCGCACCTTCGCCAGGGTGGGCACCTTGGTGCGCACACCTTGGCTGGGCTGCGCACCAGGGCGGGCTCAAGATGGCACCAGCATTCCCTTTTTCTCACTATCTTTCAAAACGGAAATTTTAAAATCTCGTTTTTTTTTTGCCTTTTATGGAAATTAGTGAAGGCATCGCATCAAAGGTGCGCACCTCGCTGCCCACCTTGGTGTGCTCCGAGGTGCCCACCACGGTGCGCAACGCCGGTGCGAACCCGGGAGCGCCCCGATGTGTGCTCCAAGGTGCGGCGTGCACGAAGTCGGACCCCGGTTTGCCCCGGGTGCGCACCTCGCGTGCACCTTGGTGCGCACACCTTGGCTGGGTTGCGCGGCCTGGTGGGCACCATGGTGCGCACCAAGGAGCGCTCCGAAGTGTGCTCCAAGGTGCGGCGTGCACGAAGTCGGAGCCCGGTTTGCCCCGGGTACGCACCTCGCGTGCACCTTCGCCGGGGTGGGCACCTCGGCTGGGTTGCGCGCCCTGGTGCGCACCAAGGAGCGCTCCGAAGTGTGCTCCAAGGTGCGGCGTGCACGAAGTCGGAGCCCGGTTTGCCCCGGGTGCGCACCTTCGCCGCGGTGCGCACCATGGCGTGCACGAAGTCGGAGCCCGGTTTGCCCCGGGTGCGCACCTCGCGTGCACCTTCGGCGGGGTTGCGCGCCCTGGTGGGCACCATGGTGCGCACCAAGGAGCGCTCCGAAGTGTGCTCCAAGGTGCGGCGTGCACGAAGTCGGAGCCCGGTTTGCCCCGGGTGCGCACCTCGCGTGCACCTTCGGCGGGGTTGCGCGCCCTGGTGGGCACCATGGTGCGCACCAAGGAGCGCTCCGAAGTGTGCTCCAAGGTGCGGCGTGCACGAAGTCGGAGCCCGGTTTGCCCCGGGTGCGCACCTCGCGTGCACCTTCGCCGCGGTGGGCACCATGGCGTGCACGAAGTCGGAGCCCGGTTTGCCCCGGGTGCGCACCTCGCGTGCACCTTCGCCGGGGTGGGCACCTCGGCTGGGTTGCGCGCCCTGGTGCGCACCAAGGAGCGCTCCGAAGTGTGCTCCAAGGTGCGGCGTGCACGAAGTCGGAGCCCGGTTTGCCCCGGGTGCGCACCTCGCGTGCACCTTCGCCAGGGTGGGCACCTCGGTGCGCACACCTTCTCAATGTTTTCTTGCCTTTTCTGGAAATTGGTGAAGGCAGCGCATCAAAGGTGCGCACCTCGGTGTGCTCCGAGGTGCGAACCCGAGAGCGCTCCGAGGTGCCCACGAAGTCGAAAGTCGGGTTAATTGCATTGTTTTCCCCGGGTGCGCTCCGAGGTGCGCAACATCGGCGCGCACCAAGGAGGGCTCCGAAGTGTGCTCCAAGGTGCGCACGATGGCGTGCACCTCTGGTGCGCACGATTCGGAGCTCGGTTTGACCGGGGTGCGCACACCTTGGCTGGGTTGCGCACCTTTTGTGCGCTCCAAGGTGCGCACGAAGTCGGAGCTCGGTTTGCCCCGGGTGCGCACCTTCGCCAGGGTGCGCACCTTGATGCGCACGCCTTGGCTGGGCTGCGCACCTTGGTGGGCGCCATGGTGCGCACCTTTCGTGCGCTCCAAGGTGCGCACGAAGTCGGAGCTCGGTTTGCCCCGGGTGCGCACCTTGGTGGGCGCCATGGTGCACTCCGAGGTGCCCAAGATTGGTGCGCACCAAGGAGCGCTCCGAAGTGCGCTCCAAGGTGCGCGCGAAGTCGAAAGTTGGGTTAATTGTCCGGTTTGCCTCGGGTGCGCACCTTGCGTGCACCTTCGCCAGGGTGGGCGCCTTGGTGCGCACACCTTGGCTGGGCTGCGCACACCTTGGCACCCGCGTTTCCTTCATTTTAAATTTTTTTTTTTTACAATCTCTCAAGTGGGAAATTCTATAATCTCAACTTTTTTTGCCTTTTCAGGAAACTTTTGAATGGAGCGCATCATTGGTGCGCTCCGAAGTGTGCTCCAAAGCTCTCTCCAGCTGCGTGCACCTGCCCCGGCCGCGCACCCGGCCCCGCCCAGCTTCGCTCACCTGTCCCGGGCGTCTGGTGCGGAACCTTAGAGTAAGAAACATCACCGTGCACCTTGGCCAACGTGCGCGACTCGACCGAGCGCGCACTGGCCGAGGTGCACACCGATTTCACCTGGGTGCGCGCGCAGCACCTCGGGCGCACCGGGGTGCGCGCACAACGCCCGGGTTGCACCGTGGCCTGTGTGCTCGGGGCGCCTCGGGTGCGCGCTCGGTGTCGCCCCCGCGCGCGCGGTAGTGCGGGCAGCGCACCCCGGCCCGGCCCGGCCCCGACGAGAACGCAAACGGGCAAAAGGTTTATTCAAATAGCATTGCGATGCCCGGCGAAAAACTAAAAAAGGGTGCAACACCGGGACTTCCCGGGAGGTCACCCATCCCAGTACTACTCCGGCCCAAGCGCGCTTAACTGCGGAGTTCTGATGGGATCCGGTGCACTAACGCTGGTATGATCGCACCCGTTATGAGCTTGTCGCAGTGTGTACTTAGCAAACCGCGACCCACGTGCGAATCCACCCCGGCCACCCACCCCCGTCGAGGTGCACACCCTCCCTCGCGAAGTGCGCCCCGTTCGCCAAGTGTGAGCCCTGCCCGGGTGCGCGCACCTTGCTAGGGCGTCGGGTGTGCACCCGGCCCGGCCTACGTGCGTGCACCTGGAGGGGGCGTCGTGTGCGTGCAGTGTCCCGTCTGCAACGCGGTGCCCACACACCACCTCGGGCGCAACGACCTGCGCTCACATGTGGGCCGAGTGCACCTTGGTGCATGTTCGGGGCGCCTCGGGTGCACGCTCGATCTTGCCCCGGTGCACCAAGGCGCTCGGTTTGCCCCGGGTGCGCACTTGGTGCAAGGTGGGCACCCAAAATAGGGATCAAGCACCAAAACACAAGTTTCGGGATGCAAAATGGGACCCAAGGACCACAAATGCGTTCCAAGACCCATGATGGGTCCACGAGAACAAAAATGTGTTCCGAGACTTAATAAACAAATATTGGGTTTTAGGAGAAGAAACATGCTCTGATGCCCAAAACGAGAATCGACCCCGAAAAGGCCACAGGCCAAAAGTGGGATGCGAGACAAAAAAAAATGGGACCCGAGGACCAAAATTGGGTTCCCAGGTCGAAGACAGGGCAACCGGACAAGAAACGACCTCTAAGGCTCGAAATGAGTCCCGACGACTAAAACTTGACAAGAAGCACCCATCAGGCACCCAACTCGACACCCATGGGATGCCGACCCACCCGGGCTTCCACCTAGCACACCTTGGCACCCACCCACCCTCGCACCCAACCTCGCACCCAACTTAGCACCTTTGAACCCACATTGGCACTCACCCTGACCCTGGCACCTTGGAACCCACATTGGCACTCACCTTGACCCTGGCACCCACCTTTGCACTCACCTTGGGACCCACCCTGGCTCCCACCTCGGCACCCACCCAGACACCCACCTTGGTTCCTTGGCACCCACCTTGGATCCTTGGCACCCACCCCGACACCCACCTTGGCACGCAACTTGGCTACTTGCCACCCACCTTGGCTCCTTGACGCCCACCCCGACAACCACCCCGTGACCTACCCTGGCTAGGGTTGGTGCACACCCACCCTGGTGCCCACCTTGGCACCCACCCTATGACCCACCTTGGCACGCACCTTAGTACCCACCCCGTTACCCACCCTAGGACCCACCCCGTGACCCACCTTGGCCAGGGTGGGTGCCTTGGTGCGCACAACTTGCCTGGGCTGCACACCAGGGCGGGCTCAAGATGGCACCCGCGTTCCGTTTTTTTCACTATCTTTCAAAACGGAAATTTTAAAATCTCATTTTTTTCTTTTTTTTGCCTTTTCTGGAAATTAGTGAAGGCAGCGCATCAAAGGTGCGCAATGCTGGTGCGAACCCGGGAGCGCTCCGATGTGTGCTCCAAGGTGCGGCGTGCACGAAGTCCGAGCCCGGTTTGCCCCGGGTGCGCACCTCGCGTGCACCTTCGCCGGGGTGAGCACCTTGGCTGGGTTGCGCGCCCTGGTGCGTACCAAGGAGCGCTCTGAAGTGTGCTCCAAGGTGCGGCGTGCACGAAGTCGGAGCCCGGTTTGCCCCGGGTGTGCACCTCGGGTGCGCACCTCGCGTGCACCTTCGCTGCGGTGGGCACCTTGGCTGGGTTGCGCGCCTTGGTGGGCACCATGCAGTGCACGAAGTCGGAGCCCGGTTTGCCCCGGGCGCGCACCTCCGCCAGGGTGGGCACCTTGGTGCGCACAACTTGCCTGGGCTGCGCATCAGGAAGGGCTCAAGATGGCACCCGCGTTCCGTTTTTTTCACTATCTTTCAGAACGGAAATTTTAAAATATCGTTTTTTTTTGCCTTTTCTGGAAATTAGTGAAGGCAGCGCATCAAAGGTGCGCAACGCTGGTGCGAACCTGGGAGCGCTCCGATGTGTGCTCCAAGGTGCGGCGTGCACGAAGTCGGAGCCCGGTTTGCCTCGGGTGCGCCCTGGTGGGCACCATGGTGCGCACCAAGGAGCGCTCCGAAGTGTGCTCCAAGGTGCGGCCTGCACGAAGTCGGAGCCCGGTTTGCCCCGGGTGTGCACCTCGGGTGGGCACCTTGGTGCGCATGCCTTGCCTGGGCTGCGCACCAGGGCGGGCTCAAGATGGCACCCGCGTTCCTTTTTTTTCACTATCTTTCAAAACGGAAATTTTAAAATCTCATTTTTTTTTGCCTTTTTCTGGAAATTAGTGAAGGCAGCGCATCAAAGGTGCGCACCTCGCTGCCCACCACGGTGCGCAACGCCGGTGGGCACCCGGGAGTGCTTCGAAGTGTGCTCCAAGGTGCTGCGTGCACGTTGTCGGAGCCCGGTTTGCCCCGGGTGCGCACCTCGCGTGCACCTTCGTCGGGGTGGGCACCTTGGCTTGGTTTGCCCCGGCTGCGCTCCGAAGCGGGGTTATTGGAGCGCCGCCTCTTTTTTTGTCGGAGCGTTTGGTGGGGTTTCTCGCATTGGCTCTTCCGAGGCCCGGTTGCCACCCTGGCGCGCACGAAGTCGGAAGTAGGGTTAATTGCCCGGGTGCGCACCTTTGCCAGGGTGGCACCTTACCTGGGCTGCGCACCAGGGCGGGCTCAAGATGGCACGCGCGTTCCGTTTTTTTCACTATCTTTCAAAACGGAAATTTTAAAATCTCCTTTTTTTTTTGCCTTTTCTGGAAATTAGTGAAGGCAGCGCATCAAAGGTGCGCACCTCGCTGCCCACCTTGGTGTGCTCTGAGGTGCGCACCCGGGAGCGCTACGAAGTGTGCTCCAAGGTGCGGCGTGCACGTTGTCGGAGCCCGGTTTGCCCCGGGTGCGCACCTCGCCTGCACCTTGGCCGGGGTGGGCACCTTGGCTGGGTTTGCCCAGGGTGCGCTCCGAAGCGGGGTTACTGGAGCGCCCCCTCTTTTTTTGTCAGAGAGTTTGGTGGGGTTTCTCGCATTGGCTCTTCCCAGGCCCGGTTGTTGGGTGCGCTCCCACCCTGGCGCGCGCGAAGTTGGAAGTTGGGTTAATTGCCCGGGCGCGCACCTTCGCCAGGGTGGGCACCTTGGTGCGCAAACCTTGGCTGGGCTGCGCACCAGGGCGGGCTCAAGATGGCACCAGCATTCCCTTTTTCTCACTATCTTTCAAAACGGAAATTTTAAAATCTCGTTTTTTTTTTGCCTTTTATGGAAATTAGTGAAGGCATCGCATCAAAGGTGCGCACCTCGCTGCCCACCTTGGTGTGCTCCGAGGTGCCCACCACGGTGCGCAACGCCGGTGCGAACCCGGGAGCGCCCCGATGTGTGCTCCAAGGTGCGGCGTGCACGAAGTCGGACCCCGGTTTGCCCCGGGTGCGCACCTCGCGTGCACCTTGGTGCGCACACCTTGGCTGGGTTGCGCGGCCTGGTGGGCACCATGGTGCGCACCAAGGAGCGCTCCGAAGTGTGCTCCAAGGTGCGGCGTGCACGAAGTCGGAGCCCGGTTTGCCCCGGGTGCGCACCTTCGCCGCGGTGGGCACCATGGCGTGCACGAAGTCGGAGCCCGGTTTGCCCCGGGTGCGCACCTCGCGTGCACCTTCGCCGGGGTGGGCACCTCGGCTGGGTTGCGCGCCCTGGTGCGCACCAAGGAGCGCTCTGAAGTGTGCTCCAAGGTGCGGCGTGCACGAAGTCGGAGCCCGGTTTGCCCCGGGTGTGCACCTCGGGTGCGCACCTCGCGTGCACCTTCGCTGCGGTGGGCACCTTGGCTGGGTTGCGCGCCTTGGTGGGCACCATGCAGTGCACGAAGTCGGAGCCCGGATTGCCCCGGGCGCGCACCTCCGCCAGGGTGGGCACCTTGGTGCGCACAACTTGCCTGGGCTGCGCACCAGGAAGGGCTCAAGATGGCACCCGCGTTCCGTTTTTTTCACTATCTTTCAGAACGGAAATTTTAAAATCTCATTTTTTTTTGCCTTTTCTTGAAATTAGTGAAGGCAGCGCATCAAAGGTGCGCAACGCTGGTGCGAACCTGGGAGCACTCCGATGTGTGCTCCAAGGTGCGGCGTGCACGAAGTCGGACCCCGGTTTGCCCCGGGTGCGCACCTCGCGTGCACCTTGGTGCGCACACCTTGGCTGGGTTGCGCGCCCTGGTGGGCACCATGGTGCGCACCAAGGAGCGCTCCGAAGTGTGCTCCAAGGTGCGGCGTGCACGAAGTCGGAGCCCGGTTTGCCCCGGGTGCGCACCTCGCGTGCACCTTCGCCGCGGTGGGCACCATGGCGTGCACGAAGTCGGAGCCCGGTTTGCCCCGGGTGCGCACCTCGCGTGCACCTTCGCCGGGGTGGGCACCTTGGTGTGCAGACCTTGGCTGGGTTGCGCGCCCTGGTGGGCACCATGGTGCGCACCAAGGAGCGCTCCGAAGTGTGCTCCAAGGTGCGGCCTGCACGAAGTCGGAGCCCGGTTTGCCCCGGGTGTGCACCTCGGGTGGGCACCTTGGTGCGCATGCCTTGCCTGGGCTGCGCACCAGGGCGGGCTCAAGATGGCACCCGCGTTCCTTTTTTTTCACTATCTTTCAAAACGGAAATTTTAAAATCTCATTTTTTTTTGCCTTTTTCTGGAAATTAGTGAAGGCAGCGCATCAAAGGTGCGCACCTCGCTGCCCACCACGGTGCGCAACGCCGGTGGGCACCCGGGAGTGCTTCGAAGTGTGCTCCAAGGTGCTGCGTGCACGTTGTCGGAGCCCGGTTTGCCCCGGGTGCGCACCTCGCGTGCACCTTCGTCGGGGTGGGCACCTTGGCTGGGTTTGCCCCGGCTGCGCTCCGAAGCGGGGTTATTGGAGCGCCGCCTCTTTTTTTGTCGGAGCGTTTGGTGGGGTTTCTCGCATTGGCTCTTCCGAGGCCCGGTTGCCACCCTGGCGCGCACGAAGTCGGAAGTAGGGTTAATTGCCCGGGTGCGCACCTTTGCCAGGGTGGGCACCTTACCTGGGCTGCGCACCAGGGCGGGCTCAAGATGGCACGCGCGTTCCGTTTTTTTCACTATCTTTCAAAACGGAAATTTTAAAATCTCCTTTTTTTTTTGCCTTTTCTGGAAATTAGTGAAGGCAGCGCATCAAAGGTGCGCACCTCGCTGCCCACCTTGGTGTGCTCTGAGGTGCGCACCCGGGAGCGCTACGAAGTGTGCTCCAAGGTGCGGCGTGCACGTTGTCGGAGCCCGGTTTGCCCCGGGTGCGCACCTCGCCTGCACCTTGGCCGGGGTGGGCACCTTGGCTGGGTTTGCCCAGGGTGCGCTCCGAAGCGGGGTTACTGGAGCGCCCCCTCTTTTTTTGTCAGAGCGTTTGGTGGGGTTTCTCGCATTGGCTCTTCCCAGGCCCGGTTGTTGGGTGCGCTCCCACCCTGGCGCGCGCGAAGTTGGAAGTTGGATTAATTGCCCGGGCGCGCACCTTCGCCAGGGTGGGCACCTTGGTGCGCACACCTTGGCTGGGCTGCGCACCAGGGCGGGCTCAAGATGGCACCAGCATTCCCTTTTTCTCACTATCTTTCAAAACGGAAATTTTAAAATCTCGTTTTTTTTTTGCCTTTTATGGAAATTAGTGAAGGCATCGCATCAAAGGTGCGCACCTCGCTGCCCACCTTGGTGTGCTCCGAGGTGCCCACCACGGTGCGCAACGCCGGTGCGAACCCGGGAGCGCCCCGATGTGTGCTCCAAGGTGCGGCGTGCACGAAGTCGGACCCCGGTTTGCCCCGGGTGCGCACCTCGCGTGCACCTTGGTGCGCACACCTTGGCTGGGTTGCGCGGCCTGGTGGGCACCATGGTGCGCACCAAGGAGCGCTCCGAAGTGTGCTCCAAGGTGCGGCGTGCACGAAGTCGGAGCCCGGTTTGCCCCGGGTACGCACCTCGCGTGCACCTTCGCCGGGGTGGGCACCTCGGCTGGGTTGCGCGCCCTGGTGCGCACCAAGGAGCGCTCCGAAGTGTGCTCCAAGGTGCGGCGTGCACGAAGTCGGAGCCCGGTTTGCCCCGGGTGCGCACCTTCGCCGCGGTGCGCACCATGGCGTGCACGAAGTCGGAGCCCGGTTTGCCCCGGGTGCGCACCTCGCGTGCACCTTCGGCGGGGTTGCGCGCCCTGGTGGGCACCATGGTGCGCACCAAGGAGCGCTCCGAAGTGTGCTCCAAGGTGCGGCGTGCACGAAGTCGGAGCCCGGTTTGCCCCGGGTGCGCACCTCGCGTGCACCTTCGGCGGGGTTGCGCGCCCTGGTGGGCACCATGGTGCGCACCAAGGAGCGCTCCGAAGTGTGCTCCAAGGTGCGGCGTGCACGAAGTCGGAGCCCGGTTTGCCCCGGGTGCGCACCTCGCGTGCACCTTCGCCGCGGTGGGCACCATGGCGTGCACGAAGTCGGAGCCCGGTTTGCCCCGGGTGCGCACCTCGCGTGCACCTTCGCCGGGGTGGGCACCTCGGCTGGGTTGCGCGCCCTGGTGCGCACCAAGGAGCGCTCCGAAGTGTGCTCCAAGGTGCGGCGTGCACGAAGTCGGAGCCCGGTTTGCCCCGGGTGCGCACCTCGCGTGCACCTTCGCCAGGGTGGGCACCTCGGTGCGCACACCTTCTCAATGTTTTCTTGCCTTTTCTGGAAATTGGTGAAGGCAGCGCATCAAAGGTGCGCACCTCGGTGTGCTCCGAGGTGCGAACCCGAGAGCGCTCCGAGGTGCCCACGAAGTCGAAAGTCGGGTTAATTGCATTGTTTTCCCCGGGTGCGCTCCGAGGTGCGCAACATCGGCGCGCACCAAGGAGGGCTCCGAAGTGTGCTCCAAGGTGCGCACGATGGCGTGCACCTCTGGTGCGCACGATTCGGAGCTCGGTTTGACCGGGGTGCGCACACCTTGGCTGGGTTGCGCACCTTTTGTGCGCTCCAAGGTGCGCACGAAGTCGGAGCTCGGTTTGCCCCGGGTGCGCACCTTCGCCAGGGTGCGCACCTTGATGCGCACGCCTTGGCTGGGCTGCGCACCTTGGTGGGCGCCATGGTGCGCACCTTTCGTGCGCTCCAAGGTGCGCACGAAGTCGGAGCTCGGTTTGCCCCGGGTGCGCACCTTGGTGGGCGCCATGGTGCACTCCGAGGTGCCCAAGATTGGTGCGCACCAAGGAGCGCTCCGAAGTGCGCTCCAAGGTGCGCGCGAAGTCGAAAGTTGGGTTAATTGTCCGGTTTGCCTCGGGTGCGCACCTTGCGTGCACCTTCGCCAGGGTGGGCGCCTTGGTGCGCACACCTTGGCTGGGCTGCGCACACCTTGGCACCCGCGTTTCCTTCATTTTAAATTTTTTTTTTTTACAATCTCTCAAGTGGGAAATTCTATAATCTCAACTTTTTTTGCCTTTTCAGGAAACTTTTGAATGGAGCGCATCATTGGTGCGCTCCGAAGTGTGCTCCAAAGCTCTCTCCAGCTGCGTGCACCTGCCCCGGCCGCGCACCCGGCCCCGCCCAGCTTCGCTCACCTGTCCCGGGCGTCTGGTGCGGAACCTTAGAGTAAGAAACATCACCGTGCACCTTGGCCAACGTGCGCGACTCGACCGAGCGCGCACTGGCCGAGGTGCACACCGATTTCACCTGGGTGCGCGCGCAGCACCTCGGGCGCACCGGGGTGCGCGCACAACGCCCGGGTTGCACCGTGGCCTGTGTGCTCGGGGTGCCTCGGGTGCGCGCTCGGTGTCGCCCCCGCGCGCGCGGTAGTGCGGGCAGCGCACCCCGGCCCGGCCCGGCCCCGACGAGAACGCAAACGGGCAAAAGGTTTATTCAAATAGCATTGCGACGCCCGGCGAAAAACTAAAAAAGGGTGCAACACCGGGACTTCCCGGGAGGTCACCCATCCCAGTACTACTCCGGCCCAAGCGCGCTTAACTGCGGAGTTCTGATGGGATCCGGTGCACTAATGCTGGTATGATCGCACCCGTTATGAGCTTGTCGCAGTGTGTACTTAGCAAACCGCGACCCACGTGCGAATCCACCCCGGCCACCCACCCCCGTCGAGGTGCACACCCTCCCTCGCGAAGTGCGCCCCGTTCGCCAAGTGTGAGCCCTGCCCGGGTGCGCGCACCTTGCTAGGGCGTCGGGTGTGCACCCGGCCCGGCCTACGTGCGTGCACCTGGAGGGGGCGTCGTGTGCGTGCAGTGTCCCGTCTGCAACGCGGTGCCCACACACCACCTCGGGCGCAACGACCTGCGCTCACATGTGGGCCGAGTGCACCTTGGTGCATGTTCGGGGCGCCTCGGGTGCACGCTCGATCTTGCCCCGGTGCACCAAGGCGCTCGGTTTGCCCCGGGTGCGCACTTGGTGCAAGGTGGGCACCCAAAATAGGGATCAAGCACCAAAACACAAGTTTCGGGATGCAAAATGGGACCCAAGGACCACAAATGCGTTCCAAGACCCATGATGGGTCCACGAGAACAAAAATGTGTTCCGAGACTTAATAAACAAATATTGGGTTTTAGGAGAAGAAACATGCTCTGATGCCCAAAACGAGAATCGACCCCGAAAAGGCCACAGGCCAAAAGTGGGATGCGAGACAAAAAAAAATGGGACCCGAGGACCAAAATTGGGTTCCCAGGTCGAAGACAGGGCAACCGGACAAGAAACGACCTCTAAGGCTCGAAATGAGTCCCGACGACTAAAACTTGACAAGAAGCACCCATCAGGCACCCAACTCGACACCCATGGGATGCCGACCCACCCGGGCTTCCACCTAGCACACCTTGGCACCCACCCACCCTCGCACCCAACCTCGCACCCAACTTAGCACCTTTGAACCCACATTGGCACTCACCCTGACCCTGGCACCTTGGAACCCACATTGGCACTCACCTTGACCCTGGCACCCACCTTTGCACTCACCTTGGGACCCACCCTGGCTCCCACCTCGGCACCCACCCAGACACCCACCTTGGTTCCTTGGCACCCACCTTGGATCCTTGGCACCCACCCCGACACCCACCTTGGCACGCAACTTGGCTACTTGCCACCCACCTTGGCTCCTTGACGCCCACCCCGACAACCACCCCGTGACCTACCCTGGCTAGGGTTGGTGCACACCCACCCTGGTGCCCACCTTGGCACCCACCCTATGACCCACCTTGGCACGCACCTTAGTACCCACCCCGTTACCCACCCTAGGACCCACCCCGTGACCCACCTTGGCCAGGGTGGGTGCACCCACCCTGGTGCCCACCTTGGCACCCACCCATCCTAGCACCCAGCCTGTGACCGGGCTTGGAACCCAACCTTGCACCCGCACCCGTCTTGGCCAGTGTGGGTGCGCACCCATCCTGGCACCCACGTTGTGACACACCCTTTAACCCACGCACCCTAGCACCCACGTTGGCACCCACCTTGGAACCCAACCTAGCAACTTGGCACCCACCCCGTGACCCACCTTGGCATCCACCATAGCAGTCGCCGACTTGGCACCCACCTCGGCACCCACCTTGACACTTGTGGACCCACCTTGCCACTCACCCTAGCATCGACCCATCCTAGCACCCACCCTGGCACCTTTGCACCCTAGCACTCACCCATCCTAGCACCTAACCTGTGACCCACCTTGACACTCACCCTCGCACCCACCTTGGAACCCAACCTAGCACCCACCCACCCTGACACCAACCCTAGCACCTACCCACCCTTGCACCCACCCTGTGACCCATCTTGGCACCCACCCATCCTACCACTCAACCTATCACCCACCTTCTCACCCACCTTGGCATCCACCTTAGCACCCACCCACACTGGCACCTTGGCACCCACCTCGGGCAAGGTGGGTGCACACCCACCCTGGCACCCAATTTAGAACCCACCGAGCATGTTACCCACCTTGGCACCCACATTGCAGCCCACCCTAGTACCCACCCTATGACCCACATTGGCATCCACACCCTAGCACCCAGGCACCTCGACACCCGCCTTGACACCCACCCTAGCACTGAACCTGTGACCCACCTTGGAACTCACCCTAGAACCCACCCACCCTGTGAACCACCTTGGCATCCACCTTAGCACCCACCCACCTTGGCACCCACTCTAGCACTCACCCATCCTAACACCCAACTTGTTACCCACCTTGGCACCCGCCCTCGCGTCCACCTTGAAACCCACCCTAGCACCCACCCACGCAGGAGCCCACCTTGGCACCCAACCTAACACCCACGCATCCTGGCACCCAACTTGTGACCCACCTTGGAACCCACCCTAGTACCCACCTTTGAACCCACTATATCACCAACCCACCTTGGCACCCACCCTATGACCCTCTTTGGAATCCACCCTAGCACGCACCCACCCTGGCACCCACCATGGAGCGCACCCTAGCACCCACCCACCTCGGCACGCACCTCAACACCCACCTTGGTGTGCGCACTGCGCCAACCTCTCAAAGACCCTATGTGGTGCGCTCCAAAGTGTACACCTTTGGTGCGCTCCAAGGTGCGCACCTTTGGTGCACACCGAGGTGCACACCAAAGTGTGCACCGAGGTGAGCACCAAAGTGCACTCCAGGGTGCACACCAAGGCGTGCACCTTTGGTGCGGTCAATGCAAACGAATTCGGAAGTTGGGGTCGATGTCCTAATCGCTGCTGCAGACTACACGTATGAGAATCGGACAAATAGCTTTATATAGGGGAGGTGTTGCGTTTGATGGGTCGACTCCCCTGGTTGTGTGCACTGCACCAACTTCAAAGACCCTGTCTTGTTTAAGAAGTCAAAAGTTGGGGTGGATGTCCTAATCATTGCTGCAGTCTACGCATGTATGAGAATCAGACAAATAGCTTATATAGGGGAGGTGTTGCATTCGGTGGGTTGACTCCCCTGGTTGTGCGCACTGCGCCAACCTCAAAGACCCCGCATAGCAGAAGAAGTCGGAAGTCGGATTTTGGTGAGCACCAAGGCGTGCACCTTTGGTGCGGTCAACGCAGACGAATTCAGAAGTTGGGGTGGATGTCCTAATCGTTGTTGCAGGCTACACATGTATGAGAATCAGACAAATAGCTTATATAGGGGAGGTGTTGGGTTTGATGGGTCAACTCCCTTGGTTGTGCGCATTACGCCAACCTCAAAGACCTTGTTTTCGTTAAGAAGTCAAAAGTTGGGGTCAATGTCCTAATGGCTCCTGCAGGCTACACATGTATGAGAATCGGACAAATAGCTTATATAGGGGAGGTGTTGGGTTTGATGGGTCGACTCCCCTGGTTGTGCGCATTACGTCAACCTCAAAGACCTTGTTTTCGTTAAGAAGTCAAAAGTTGGGGTCGATGTCCTAATTGCTCCTGTAGACTACACATGTATGAGAATCAGACAAATAGCTTATATAGGGGAGGTGTTGGGTTTGATGGGTTGACTCCCCTAGTTGTTCGCATTACACCAACCTCAAAGACCTTGTTTTCGTTTAGAAGCCGAAAGTTGGGGTCGATGTCCTAATTGCTCCTGCAGGCTACGCATGTATGAGAATCAGACAAATAGCTTATATAGGGGAGGTGTTGGGTTTGATGGGTCGACTCCCCTGGTTGTGCGCATTGCGCCAACCTCAAAGACCCTGCATTGCGGATGAAGTCGAAAGTCAGAGTTTGGTGTGCTACAAGGTGTGGTCGAAGGTGCTCACCTAGGTGTGCACCTTTGGAGCACAGGAAAAGTGCCCTCCAAAAGTGCGCACCTTTGGAGTGCACAAAAGTGCCCTCCAAAAGTGCGCACCTTTGGAGCGCAGAAAAGTGCCCTCCAAAAAGTGCCCTCCAAAAGTGCGCACCTTTGGAGCGCAGAAAAGTGCCCTCCAAAAAGTGCCCTCCAAAAGTGCGCACCTTTGGAGCGCAGAAAAGTGCCCTCCAAAAAGTGCCCTCCAAAAGTGCGCACCTTTGGAGCGCAGAAAAGTGCCCTCCAAAAAGTGCCCTCCAAAAGTGCGCACCTTTGGAGCGCAGAAAAGTGCCCTCCAAAAAGTGCCCTCCAAAAGTGCGCACCTTTGGAGCGCAGAAAAGTGCCCTCCAAAAAGTGCCCTCCAAAAGTGCGCACCTTTGGAGCGCAGAAAAGTGCCCTCCAAAAAGTGCCCTCCAAAAGTGCGCACCTTTGGAGCGCAGAAAAGTGCCCTCCAAAAAGTGCCCTCCAAAAGTGCGCACCTTTGGAGCGCAGAAAAGTGCCCTCCAAAAAGTGCCCTCCAAAAGTGCGCACCTTTGGAGCGCAGAAAAGTGCCCTCCAAAAGTGCGCACCTTTGGAGCGCACAAAAGTGCCCTCCAAAAGTGCGCACTTTTGGTGCGCACCAAGGCGCTGGTTCGGTCGTTGCAGGCGAGTTCGGAAGTTGGGGTCGATGTCCTGAGCGGAGGTGCAAACTACACAGGTGTCGGAATCGGACAAATAGCTTATATAGGGGAGGTGTATGCTTCGATGGGTCGACTCCCCAGGTTGAGCGCACCGCGCCAACCTCAAAGACCCTACGGTATGGATGAAGTCGGAAGTTGGGTCCGATGACCGATTCGATTAGTAGGTATGCTCATGAGGTCGGAATTTGGGTCCGATGACCTGCCATGTGCAGGAAGGCGAATGTTGACACTGTGCGTTGCAAGGTGCACACCAAGGCGCTGGTGCGGTCTTTTTAGTCGAGTTCGGAAGTTGGGGTCGATGTCCTGATCGGAGGTGCAAGCTACACAGGTGTGGGAATCGGACAAATAGCTTATATAGGGGAGGTGTATGCTTCGTTGGGTCGACTCCCCGGGTTGAGCGCACCGCGCCAACCTCAAAGACCCTACGGTATGGATGAAGTCGGAAGTTGGGTCCGATGACCGATTCGATATGTAGGCATACTCGCGAGGTCGGAATTTGGGTCCGATGACCTGCCACGTGCAGGAAGGCGAATGTTGGCACTGTGCGTTGCAAGGTGCGCACCAAGGCGCTGGTTCGGTCGTTGGAGGCGAGTTCGGAAGTTGGGGTCGATGTCTTGATCGGAGGTGCAAACTACACAGGTGTGGGAATCGGACAAATAGCTTATATAGGGGAGGTGTATGCTTCGTTGGGTCGACTCCCCGGGTTGAGCGCACCGCGCCAACCTCAAAGACCCTACGGTATGGATGAAGTCGGAAGTTGGGTCCGATGACCGATTCGATATGTAGGCATACTCGCGAGGTCGGAATTTGGGTCCGATGACCTGCCATGTGCAGGAAGGCGAATGTTGGGACTGTGCGTCGCAAGGTGCGCACCAAGGCGCTGGTGCCGTCGTTGCAGTCGAGTTCGGAAGTTGGGGTCGATGTCCTGGTCAGAGGTGCAAACTACACAGGTGTGGGAATCGGACAAATAGCTTATATAGGGGAGGTGTATGCTTCGATGGGTCGACTCCCTGGGTTGAGCGCACCGCGCCAACCTCAAAGACCCTACAGTATGGATGAAGTCGGAAGTTGGGTCCGATGACCGATTCGATACGTAGGCATATTGGCGAGGTCTGAATTTGTGTCCGATGACCTGCCATGCGCAGGAAGGCGGAATTTGGGTCCGATGACCGAGTTGATGGCGTGCCATGCGCAGAAAGGCGGAATTTGGGTCCGATGACCGAGTTGATGTTGATGGCCCGCCATGCACAGGAAGGCGGAATTTGGGTCCGATGACCGATTTGAAGGCGTGCCATACGCAAAAAGGCGGAGTTTGGGTCCGATGACCGAGTTGATATTGATGGCCCGCCATGCGCAGGAAGGCGGAATTTGGGTCCGATGACCTGACATACGCATGGAGTCCGACTCGGGGGCCGATGTTCGATTCGATGACTTGCATTGTGGGTAAAGTCGGAAGTTGTGGTCTTTGACCCGATTCGATGACCAGACTTCGGCTGCTTGAGAATCGGACAAATAACTTATATAGGGGAGGTAGTGTTCTCGAGCATCCTCCCCCCGTGCCCGTTTATGTCGATTGATGCTGGTGCTCGACTGGTTGGAGCGCTCGGATGCAAAAATCTTGCACCAGGATTTATCGATTGTGATGGACACGGCAAGTCTCCTGATTGCTATGCAGGAGCTCATCGTGAATCTCTATGCGGCCTTGGTATGGACTCGACCTGCGGAATGGTTCGGCAATGGTAGTCGCTCCAACACGTCCTTGCAATGGCCACAGAGGTGATTCGACTAGAGCTCCAGTCTAGCTTTTGGGTTGCTTGGCGGACTGGTATAGCCGCGATCGAGTTCCGGCCATGAACGTTTTAGATAGCTCTTGGGCTTTCTGGGACGGAAGTCGGA
Organism: Cryptomeria japonica; assembly: GCF_030272615.1. NCBI lineage: Eukaryota > Viridiplantae > Streptophyta > Pinopsida > Cupressales > Cupressaceae > Cryptomeria > Cryptomeria japonica. The sequence continues at coordinate 9,402 of NW_026729250.1, read as the reverse complement.
AGTTTGGGCTGTTGTCCGATTTGATGACCATTCTTCGGATGTGTGAGAATCGGACAAATAACTTATATAGGGGACTGTGTTGTCTCACGCAGCCCCCTCCGTGCCCCTCTATCTCGACCGATGTTGGTGCTTGAAAGGGTTGGGATCGCTCGGATTTATAAACGTGCACCACCATTTGTCGAGTGTGAGGGACGCGGCAGGTCTCCTAAATGCTATGCGGGCGCTCTCTGAGAATCTCTATCCGGCCTCGACACAGACTAGTCTTGCTGAATGGTTTGGCACTGGTAGTCGATCCAACACGTCGTTGTTGTGGCCGCCTAGGCGATTCGATTCGAGCCCCCGTCTAGCTTTTGGGTTGCTTGGCGGATTTTGCCCTATCCGCAAGTGAGCTCGGTCCCTAAACGTTCGAGAAACCCGATTGCTATGCGCCGACTCTCTTTCTTGCGAGCCTCCATCTAGCTTTTGGGTCTCTACGGAACGGAAGTCGGAATCTGGGACCGTTGTTTGATTCGACGAGGCAGACTACGGTTGTGCGAGAATCGGACAAATAACTTATATAGGGGAGGTGTTGACTGGAGCATTCTCCCCCGTGCCCCTCTAACTCGACCAATGCTGGCGCTCGAACGGTGGTAGCGCTCGGATTTTCATTGAGCGCCAGCATTGGTCGATTTAGAGGGGCATGCGAGATTCCCGAATGCTATGCGAGGGCTCTAACGGAAATGTCTATTGGTTTCGGTATGGATGCAATTGCGAGTGGTTCGGCAAAGGTAGTCGTTCCGATGCGTCCATGTCGTGGCCAAATCGATAATTCGATTTGAGCCCTCGTATAGCATTTGGGTCTCTCGATGTGATTCCGCATTCCAGTCCCTTTGGGCACTGCTTGAGCCGCATCCCAGGGGGTTCCCTTCCCAATAATCTGCCTCGCAACCCGATTGCTATGCGGTGAGGCTCCTCGGCCGCCTCGGAACTATCTGTGTATCAGACGCATCGCGGGATAAGGGGTTGGCAACGGTAGTCGCCCCAAGCGCGTCCGATGCTTGGACCATTCCGAGGCGGCCCTGAAGCCTCTTCCGTCTAGCCGTTGGGTCCTTCTCGCCGCATCCCTCGCCTCGCACCCCGATTGCTATGCGGTGAGGCTCCTCGGCCGCCTCGGAACTATCTGTGTATCGGACGCGTCGCGGGATAAGGGGTTGTCACTGGTAGTCGCCCCAAGCGCGTCCGATGCTTGGACCATTCCGAGGCGGCCCTGAAGCCTCTTCCGTCTAGCCGTTGGGTCCTTCTCGCCGCATCCCTCGCCTCGCACCCCGATTGCTATGCGGTGAGGCTCCTCGGCCGCCTCGGAACTATCTGTGTATCGGACGCGTCGCGGGATAAGGGGTTGTCATTGGTAGTCGCCCCAAGCGCGTCCGATGCTTGGACCATTCCGAGGCGGCCCTGAAGCCTCTTCCGTCTAGCCGTTGGGTCCTTCTCGCCGCATCCCTCGCCTCGCACCCCGATTGCTATGCGGTGAGGCTCCTCGGCCGCCTCGGAACTATCTGTGTATCGGACGCGTCGCGGGATAAGGGGTTGTCACTGGTAGTCGCCCCAAGCGCGTCCGATGCTTGGACCATTCCGAGGCGGCCCTGAAGCCTCTTCCGTCTAGCCGTTGGGTCCTTCTCGCCGCATCCCTCGCCTCGCACCCCGATTGCTATGCGGTGAGGCTCCTCGGCCGCCTCGGAACTATCTGTGTATCGGACGCGTCGCGGGATAAGGGGTTGTCACTGGTAGTCGCCCCAAGCGCGTTCGATGCTTGGACCATTCCGAGGCGGCCCTGAAGCCTCTTCCGTCTAGCCGTTGGGTCCTTCTCGCCGCATCCCTCGCCTCGCACCCCGATTGCTATGCGGTGAGGCTCCTCGGCCGCCTTGGAACTATCTGTGTATCGGACGCGTCGCGGGATAAGGGGTTGTCACTGGTAGTCGCCCCAAGCGCGTCCGATGCTTGGACCATTCCGAGGCGGACCCGAAGCCTCTTCCGTCTAGCCGTTGGGTCCTTCTCGCCGCATCCTTCGCCTCGCACCCCGATTGCTATGCGGTGAGGCTCCTCGGCCGCCTCGGAACTATCTGTGTATCGGACGCGTCGCGGGATAAGGGGTTGTCACTGGTAGTCGCCCCAAGCGCGTCCGATGCTTGGACCATTCCGAGGCGGACCCGAAGCCTCTTCCGTCTAGCCGTTGGGTCCTTCTCGCCGCATCCCTCGCCTCGCACCCCGATTGCTATGCGGTGAGGCTCCTCGGCCGCCTTGGAACTATCTGTGTATCGGACGCGTCGCGGGATAAGGGGTTGTCACTGGTAGTCGCCCCAAGCGCGTCCGATGCTTGGACCATTCCGAGGCGGACCCGAAGCCTCTTCCGTCTAGCCGTTGGGTCCTTCTCGCCGCATCCCTCGCCTCGCACCCCGATTGCTATGCGGTGAGGCTCCTCGGCCGCCTTGGAACTATCTGTGTATCGGACGCGTCGCGGGATAAGGGGTTGTCACTGGTAGTCGCCCCAAGCGCGTCCGATGCTTGGACCATTCCGAGGCGGACCCGAAGCCTCTTCCGTCTAGCCGTTGGGTCCTTCTCGCCGCATCCCTCGCCTCGCACCCCGATTGCTATGCGGTGAGGCTCCTCGGCCGCCTTGGAACTATCTGTGTATCGGACGCGTCGCGGGATAAGGGGTTGTCACTGGTAGTCGCCCCAAGCGCGTCCGATGCTTGGACCATTCCGAGGCGGCCCCGAAGCCTCTTCCGTCTAGCCGTTGGGTCCTTCTCGCCGCATCCCTCGCCTCGCACCCCGATTGCTATGCGGTGAGGCTCCTCGGCCGCCTTGGAACTATCTGTGTATCGGACGCGTCGCGGGATAAGGGGTTGTCACTGGTAGTCGCCCCAAGCGCGTCCGATGCTTGGACCATTCCGAGGCGGCCCCGAAGCCTCTTCCGTGTAGCCGTTGGGTCCTTCTCGCCGCATCCCTCGCCTCGCACCCCGATTGCTATGCGGTGAGGCTCCTCGGCCGCCTTGGAACTATCTGTGTATCGGACGCGTCGCGGGATAAGGGGTTGTCACTGGTAGTCGCCCCAAGCGCGTCCGATGCTTGGACCATTCCGAGGCGGACCTGAAGCCTCTTCCCTCTAGCCGTTGGGGCTTTCTCGCCGCATCCCTCGCCTCGCACCCTGATTGCTATGCTGTGAGGCTCCTCGGCCGCCTTGGAACTATCTGTGTATCGGACGCATCGCGGGATAAGGGGTTGGCAGTGGTAGTCGCCCCAAGCGCATCCGATGCTTGGACCATTCCGAGGCGGCCCTGCAGCCTCTTCCGTCTAGCCGTTGGGGCCATCTCGCCGCATCCCCCACCTCGCACCACGATTGCTATGCGGTGAGGCTCCTTGGCCGCCTCGGAACTATCTGTGTATCGGACGCATCGCGGGATAAGGGGTTGTCACTGGTAGTCGCCCCAAGCGCGTCCGATGCTTGGACTATTCCGAGGCGGCCCTGCAGCCTCTTCCGTCTAGCCGTTGGGGCCATCTCGCTGCATCCCCCACCTCCTCGGCCGCCTCGGAACTATCTGTGTATCGGACGCATCGCGGGATAAGGGGTTGGCAGTGGTAGTCGCCCCAAGCGCGTCCGATGCTTGGACTATTCCGAGGCAGCCCTGCAGCCTCTTCCGTCTAGCCTTTGGGGCCATCTCGCCGCATCCCTCGCCTCGCACCCCGATTGCTATGCGGTGAGGCTCCTCGGCCGCCTGGGAACTATCTTCGTATCGGACGCATCGCGGGATAAGGGGTTGTCACTGGTAGTCGCCCCAAGCGCGTCCGATGCTTGGACTATTCCGAGGCGGCCCTGTGGCCTCTTCCGTCTAGCCGTTGGGGCCATCTCGCCGCATCCCCCACCTCGCACCCCGATTGCTATGCGGTGAGGCTCTTCGGCCGCCTTGGAACTATCTTCGTATCGGACGCATCGCGGGATAAGGGGTTGTCACTGGTAGTGGCCCCAAGCGCGTCCGATGCTTGGACTATTCCGAGGCGGCCCTGCAGCCTCTTCCGTCTAGCCGTTGGGGCCATCTCGCCGCATCCCCCACCTCGCACCCCGATTGCTATGCGGTGAGGCTCCTCGGCCGCCTTGGAACTATCTTCGTATCGGACGCATCGCGGGATAAGGGGTTGTCACTGGTAGTCGCCCCAAGCGCGTCCGATGCTTGGACTATTCCGACGCGGCCCTGTGGCCTCTTCCGTCTAGCCGTTGGGGCCATCTCGCCGCATCCCCCACCTCGCACCCCGATTGCTATGCGGTGAGGCTCCTCGGCCGCCTTGGAACCATCTTCGTATCGGACGCATCGCGGGATAGGGGGCTGTCACTGGTAGTCGCCCCAAGCGTGTCCGATGCTTGGACCATTCCTAGGCGGCCCTGAAGCCTCTTCCGTCTAGCCGTTGGGGCCTTCCCGCCCCATCCCTCGCCTCGCACCCCCGATTGCTATGCGGTGAGGCTCCTCGGCCGCCTTGGAACCATCTGTGTATCGGACGCATCGCGGGATAAGGGGTTGGCACTGGCAGTCGCCCCAAGCGCGTCCGATGCTTGGACCATTCCGAGGTGGCCCTGAAGCCTCTTCCGTCTAGCCGTTGGGGCCTTCCCGCCCCATCCCTCGCCTCGCACCCCGATTGATATGCGGTGAGGCTCCTCGGCCGCCTTGGAACTATCTGTGTATCGGACGCATCGCGGGATAAGGGGTTGGCACTGGTAGTCGTCCCAATCGCATCCGATGCTTGGACCATTCCGAGGCGGCCCTGCAGCCTCTTCCGTTTAGCCGTCGGGGCCTTCCCGCCGCATCCCTCGCCTCGCATCCCGATTCCTATGCGGTGAGTCTTCTCGGCCGCCGCGGAACTATACCTGTTATTGCTACTGCATCCTTCGGCTGGTAACCTCCTCTGCCGCCTTGGAACGTTCTCTTTGTCGGACGCGTCGCGGGATAAGGGGTTGGCACTGGTAGTCGCCCCAAGCGCGCCCGATGCATAGACCGCTCCGAGTCGACCTTGCTTTCAGCCTCTCACATGCATAGACCTCTCTGAGTCGACCCTGCAGCCTCTCACGTTTAGCCTTTGGAATCTCGCCTCACAACATGATTGCTATCCTTGATGCATCCCTTGCCTCGAGCCCTGATTGCTTTCTTGGCTGCATCCCTCCTCTCCTCACAGCCCGGTTGTCATCACTGCTTCATCCGTCGCTTCATGCATTCTGGCTGCTGGGCCCTTCCCACCGCACACCTCGATTGCTATCTCTTCTGCATCACACACCCCGATTGCTATCTCTGCTACATCCCTCGGCTCTCACTTCTGCATCCTTCGCCTCACACCTCGATTGCTATCAATGCTGCATCCGTAACCTCACACCCCGATTGCTATGCGGGGAGGCTCCTTGGCCGCCTTGGAAATTTCTGTGTGTCGGACGCACCGCGGGATAAGGGGTTGGCACTGGTAGTCGCCCCAAGTGCGCCCGATTCTTAGACCGCTTCGAGGTGACCTCGTAGCCTCTTTCGTCCAGGCTTCCTGCCTTCAACGCCCTTTTTACACCTCGATTGCTATGCGCGGGCTCGTTGGCGTCTATCACCTCTCTGCGAAGAGTGGCACGATGATTGTTGGGGTAAATCGTAGCAGTCCGATCTCTGGCCTTGGGCCATTGTGAGGGCTGATCGATTTCCTGTGCGCATCTCGTGTTCGCCCAGTAACAGACTCGACGACTTGTAATCGGTCTTGTTCCCGATTGTTCCTGGAGGTAGTCTTCGGAACTCTTGGATTTGACCTGTCACTCGAACTGTCCTCTTCCGAGGATGCTTGTGTGTGTGTGCTTGTGCCATTTCCTTGGCGGTATTAACGAGATATTAAAGAGCGGAGTGAGCGCCTCGCCCAGCTATGTTTGGGGCTCTCACTCCCTTACCCGGTGTGCGACCGCTTTGCACGTAGGTTGCGGAGCATCGCGACTCTTTCGATGTTTGGCGGTTGTCTTCCGGTGATGCGTTGGTCCCGAAGTGCACGTTACTAGCATTTCTGCCATTGTTCTCGATCTTTGGCACGTTCCTTCGTTGCAATTGGATATATATCTCCGTTTATACGCGCAGGCTTCTCCCGCCTATTCAGCGCTGTCCCACTCTCAGCACTCTCGTGGTCTCCTTGGCTTCTCTCTCCCGTGAGCGAGCTCTCTTCTCGAGTCTTTTCCATGTCCCATGGAGGTTGCCTTGCGAAATTCGGGCACACAAACGTGACCGGATAAGAGCGGAATTGCCTATGAGGAGAAGCTCACCTTAGGGAGCAGCAATGCCGAGTGTTTCGACAGAGGGTAGAGGGGGCGTTGTTTGGGCGGTTGCACAAAAGAGTGCTACGTTTGCACTGAAGGTTGCTTCTTCGTCTCCGACGAACTCTTCGAGGCAAAAAAGCTTGTTTACGGGGTCGAGGTGGGACTGTTCGTGCGAGTTGCGCCACCAAAAGTGCGTAGGGGGCATATACCTGGGAAATGGATGTCTCTGAGTGGCCTTACTCGGTCGCGTGCACGGTGCATTCTCTAACGGCAGGACTGTCGCGAGCATGTGCGGTTCGGATGTTTTCGGGTAAAGGGTTCCGTACGGGATGTTCTTCCCAGGCTCCTGTGAACCGAGACTCTGCATCGTCATGCTCCGGCTCCCGTGGGTGCTTCATGCCTCGTCGAGCTGTTTGTCGTGGACGATTAAGGCCGAGGCCTTCCTTCGAGAGGGGAATTGTTCAGGCTGGTCGAGGCGGGATTGTTCGTGCGGGGTGCACCACCAAAAGTGCGTAGGGGGCATATGCCTGGGAAATGGATGTCTCTGAGTGGCCTTACTCGGTCGCGTGCACGGTGCACAGTCTCACGGCATGACTGTCGCGAGCAT
>NW_026729249.1:0-128139 GCF_030272615.1 Cryptomeria japonica | reverse complement strand
CTAGATTATGCTTCCTCTTGGAAAATATTGACCGCTCATCATAATTTGATCTCAGCATTTGGTTTCTTTCTAAATTTTCTATAAATTTAGGCTCTCATCTCTCATTCAAAAATATTGGAGAATGTATTGTTATTATGTTGTTTTTGCTCTAGGTTCATTAATAATTTGCATTGATAAATTGTATATTAGTTAAATCATTTAGATCATTTATCTCATTTATTGCTTAAATCTTGTTAGATTAATCTTGCATCCATCTAGCTTAATATCATGCTTATATAGATTTAAAATCCTTCGTTTAGGTGTTGTCTAGTCACTGGATAGCTTAGCAATTTGAGAGCAGTCTAAACTCACATCTACTAGAAGGAAATGGGTCTCTTTGTAATGGTTTATTATTAATTGATTATTGATTTACTAACCATGCATCTAATGACTTAATTGAAGTGTTGTGTATTGCAGATACAGATACAGGTCCACTTTTCACACACATAATTCCCACTTTTACCTCCAATATCATGGATACTTCAACTCAAAGTGTTATTCCTACAAACATTAGTCATGGGAGAAATCCCTCTTCTTCATTTAATCCTTCATCTTTACCTATGTCTTCCATGAGTGTTCATATTATCCCTCAACCAATCAGTGTGAAACAAGGGTGCAATTCCTTCAACAAATTTGTTCCTCCTTTAAGTGTCCCTTTTCTTACCCATTCATCACCTATTCCTACTTATCATAATGTCCCACCACCTTATTCTAAGTCCATGCCTTTTTTAATAACATCAAACCATGTTATTAATCAACTATTTCTAACATCAATTCTTCTACCGAAGTGACAATTAACAATCTTGCTCAAACCATGTCTTCCTTACAACATCAAATTGCTTCTATGAGTCAAACCAAGTTTAGTGTGGGCACCTTTGATATTGTGAGCCCACTTTTATTTTGATATTGTTAAATTTGTGCCACCTAATCATGTTGAGGTCCCTCAATTAGAACTCTATAATGGAAAGGGTGATCCTCTTATGCATGTCAAAACATTTCAAACCTTGTGTACCGATTTTTCTTATGATCAAATATTGCTTGAAAAATTGTTTACAAGAACACTAAGAGACAAGGCTTTACAATGGTATTTCTCTTTGCCTTCTTATTCTATCACCTCCTTTCAAGAACTAGCAAATTCTTTCATTCAACAATTTCAAAATAACATTGGTCCTAAATTCACTTTGACTTATTTAATGCATTATAAACAAGGTGTTAAAGAAAACGTGACTGATTTCATTAGTAGATATAAGAATTTGTGTGCTCAAATTTCTTTTCATGTACCTAATAATGATATTCAAATATTTTTCATTTCTAATTTATAAAAAGATACCAGGGAAAAGCTTCTTTTGTTTGAGTTTACTTCCTTTCTGCAGTTGTGTGCAACACTCCACAACTATCAACTAGTTGTGAGTCAAATGGAGAAATCCACTCCTATCACTCTGAGTGATAAGGGGGGGGAGTGTTCAACAACTATTTGTGAAGTTCAAACCAACAAAAAGCTTGATCAAGTTCAATGATACAATCAACAACCACAATGTGAATGATACAACACGTGTGCCTTCTATTTCTAATTTTTTTCAAAGAGAAATATAGTTTACTTCTTTGAATGAATCTTTACATAGTATTATATCTCAGTTGTTGCACATAAATTTTATCAAACTTCCTCCTATAAACTAGTTGATCCTTCTAAACTTGCATCCCCTTATTTTGATAATAATTCCTTTTGTCAATTTCATCGTTAGCCTAGTCATGATACTGAGACATGTTTCGCATTGAAGAATAAGATTCAAAATTTGATTGATAATAATACTATATCTATGGTAGGTGTGAATGATAAAGGGAATAAATTAGTAGCTCCTCCTAATCAAAATCTTAAGATTTTCACTAATCCCTTGCCTTCTCATACCTCTAACGTTATTGAGATTATTCCTAAATCTTTCTCTTATGAAAAATTCACCTCTATGGCTCCAAACTTGGTTAATATGGTAGAAACACAATATACACCTAATGATCCTTGTCTTACATTCGACCCTAGTGAGACCATTATATCACCTAATGAAACTTTATACATAGTTGTGAAGGTTAAGGATATCCCTTGCTGTGGTGCCCTTATTGATCCCTCTTGCATGGTTAATGTCATAACTAAAGAGTATCTTTTCACTTTACGATTGCATAAACCAATATATGATGCTTCTAATGTGGTTGTGAAGCTATTTGATGGACTATCTTGTCCTACCATTATTTCTATCACCCTTCCTATTGAAGTTCATACTCAATCCATGAATGTTGAATTTGTTATCATACCCTCTTCTGAGAAATTCCGTGTGAAGTTGGGATATCCTTGGCTATCTTCCATGAAGGCTATTTCTTCTCCAATCCACAAGTGTATGAAATTTCCTTACAATGGAGAAATCATAACCATGAGCCATATCTTATTTCATCCATCTGAAAGAAGCCCTGGTGTTCCTATTGATTTCTTTTGGCCTAAACAATTTCAATCCCTTCCATCAAGGAGCAATTCTCTTTTTCAATCTTATCAAAAATGGAAGAACGATATGATCTTATCCTTAAGTCAGCCTAGATCTCCAACAATTGACATTTCTATTATTCTTCAAGATGAGGTTCTTCCCCTCATGAATAGAACTAATCTACCTCCTGAGGAAGATCTTCAACCTATCCCTATGGATGTGAATATACCTTCTCTTAAGGAGAACAACAATATTCTTCCTAAGGTTAGACCTATACCTCCTCCTCATGATGGACCTGGTCTCCTTCCTACACCTAATATTCCTTCTTTCTATGGAGTCATTCCATCTCCTTCCTCTTATCGAGAGAAGAGGCTTGCTTCTCCTCTTGTCCAACCTAAAAGACCTCAACTTAAAACTTCAAGTATCAAGGAGAGAAACATTCCTCTTTATGTTCCTCCTCCTTCTCAGCCTTCCACTAAGACTTGATGGAATTGTTGTGCGAGATAATGCCAACGAAGACTCTGTGTTCAAGCTTGTGAAGTTGTCCCTTAAAATACTCAATCTCCTCAGACTCTGATAGTTGACATGATTCCCTTTTCTCCCAAGCAACATGTTCAACCTACATATCCAAATCATAAGTTACACAAAACATGTGATGGTTTTACTCCTATTCATGTTCTTTCTCCTCTTTCTCTAAACTTTGATGAATAAATGGGTGAAAATGTTATTTATAATAGCAATATAACTCCTAGTGCTTCTAATAGTGAGTATGAATATGTTGATGTGGACAAGCATTTATCAATTGAATTTTCACAAACCTTAATCCTAGCTCCTAGAATTGAACAAAGTGACTTACAACATGAGCATAGTCTTTGTTTGGATCTTGTGATAGCTCATCTGCTATGTTCGATGTCGCTCCTATGGCATGTTTCTCGCCTTCCCGAAATAATGATCAACAAGATCAGGAGGTGGATGTCATGCTAGATTAGCGATATTAGTATTTTAGATCTTCTCTCTCTCCTTTCTTGCTCTTTTGTGACCATTCTTCTATGTGTATCCCTAGTCTTCTATTATTCCCTTAGTGTCTACTTGGGGATGAGGCAAAGCATTGAGATCTTTTTCTTGGTCTCTTTCATGTTGACTCAAAAGACATCCTCTCTTCCCTTTCTTCTAAGCTAGTGTCCTTCTTTGGGGAATGATAATTATTATATGCACATATACATACATGATATACATGAGTTATCATACAACATACTAACCCTGAGGAAAGAAAAACTACCTCGTACCTCATGTTTTGTGTCCATTATCCTTGGGTTTATTCCTTGACTGGGGGCTAAATCCTTGTGATAATGTGCTTCATCTCTTCTCTCTCTCTTGGGTGTATCCTACCTTAAAGAAATCACTCCCAATGTGGTGTGCATGATCTCTTTAACGTGGGGGCATACACTCTGCTCATATTTTCCTTCTTGATACTTAGAATTACTTAGTGAACTTTTTTTTGCTTTGTAATCTTTAGTATCCTTGCTTTCATGACTCACAGTGAGGGGAAATTTTCTACTTGCAATCATGGTTCTTTCCTTCTCGATCTTCCCTTTTAATTTGTCAATCGAAGTCATAAGATCCTAAGTCCACTGGGGGCTTGGCACATCTTTCTTCCTTGATGTGGTAAAAGTCTTTCAATCTTGTTTCCTTGTACTTTACTAACAATATTGGCATACGTTCATACTCCCGCTAAAGTGGGGGCTAAATGTAGTGTCATAAAATTGTGACCCTAGCAATTTTCAATTGCATTAGGGTCCTCACGCATGTGAGATCAAATAATCTAGATTGATTAGAGACCAGCGACTTCTCAACCCTCAAAATCTTCTTCTCCCTTCGCCTCCGCACAACCCTATTTGCACTCTACCCTAGAGAAAGGGGTAGGATAGGGGCATGGCACCCCTATCCCCCCTAGGACAAAGGGCTTGGCACCCCTATCCCCCCTAGGGCAAGTGCTTGGCACCCCTATCCCCCCTAGGAAAAGGGAGTGGCACCCTTTTCCTCCTAGGACATGGGCATGGCACCCCTATCCCTCCCCTATTTTAGGGCAAGACCTTTCCTAGAGCATGAATTATAGGTTGTGTAGTGAGAGAGAAACTTCCTTGATGTCAACCTGTGATGAAAATCAGTTTCATTAACCCTAATTGACATGTATTTTTCCCTCTCATTTTGCTAATTTGGTTAAGTTGGATGAGTGCGGAAGTTTACATGAGATCAAGCATTCAAGAGCATTCAAACATTTAAGTATTCTTTTCCAACATTGAACATTCTCAAGTCTCTCTTCAAGGCTAGGTGTTGCATTCAAGTCAAGGATTCAACCATTGAAGAGGAGATGGATTCCAACATTCAATTCCACACAAGAATTCCTATCAAAATTGCTATGACAACCTCCCTTGAGGTTATTTATAATTCAGTCTTTCATTTACATCTACTTGCAAGTACTTTCTTTCATTACTTGGTTAATTCTGAAACTGGGGTTTGACCTAAAGGCAAACCCCCAATCCCAACCCATTTTCCTCTCTTTTGTGTGTGTAGGTTGTAGGTACACAACTATACTTTCAAATTTGGGCTCCATTTGTAGAGGCGGAAAAACCCTTTTCATTTCATGGATTTTTCAGAGGACCATCTACATTCCCGCCATGGTCCAGGCAACTTTTCCTCAAATTCATAGGGCAACTTCATATCAACATATTACTGCCAGATCTAGGTGCACAACTTCATCCCATATTTTGATCTTAAGTTATAGTTAGTTCTTTGTCACTTTTGCACTACATAACTCAATCAATTTCTTTCCATTTCAAATAAGAAGAGGGGATTAGCTTATCATTCCCATTTCACTCAGAATTCTATCTTCTTCTTTGAAGGTTGAATCTAGTGAATTATCCTCTCCTGTTCCAATATAACTAGGTGAAAAGTGTTTGAAGGGAAATCCGTAGTGAAACTCTCATCTCTCCTTGGATGGAAAGGGTAGTTTTTGTCTTGATCTCTCATTCACTCATTTGACCACATTACAACTTCATCAGTTGCCAACCTTCTTCTTGTCATTACTCCTTTGTCCTTGTGTCCAATGATCTAATCTTCTGAATGATTTAACCTTACATACCTAGGAGTCTTCAAACTTTTTGTTCCTCTTCTCTGATCTTTAGTTACTATTGATATTTTTGATACTGCTAGGGTTATTAGTTCAACATTTTGTTCCATTATAGGTGCTACCAGTTCAGTTATAATCATTTCCACTTTCGATTCTCTCATAAGTTCTGATTTGACCTTTGTACAACTCATCCACCTTGACATTAGCACTTTCCACAATTATCTGCAATATTTAATTATAACATCTATATGCTTTTCTTTCATTAGAATAACCAAGAAATATCCCTTCATCACATCTAGGATGAAACTTCCAATGGAATCATCTCTTTTGATATAGCATTTACTACCAAAGATTTTAAAAAATTTGACTGTAGATGTATGACCAAACCATAACTCATAAAGTGACTTACCAATAAATCAAACTAGATCTAAGATCCAACAAATCTTCATCAGTTAACCTTCAAACTGACTGCTCCAAAATTTGAAACAGGCTTTCATACAACTAGCAGGGGCAATGCAAGATCTGTCATCAATTTGCCTCCCCCTAAGGCTAATGCCTTACTTACCAGATGTGTTTCCTGCCGTTGCAGGAACATTCCGCTCCATCAGTTGAGTAACTGAGGAATTTGCCTCTATCGATTGATCTTCAGACTTCCTAACTCACTTCTTCGCATGCTCCTTCTAAATATCATCAACCTTCTTCTTTCCCTTCTCATTAAATTTATCACTTCCTATCGGTAGGTTCTTGCTTCTACAAAATTTAGCAATATGTCCTACTTTGTTGCATGTATAAAAAGTGATATTATTCTTCTGAATTGCCTTGTTGAGTCCTTGATCATTCCTTTACCTACATTGATTAGCCATATGTCCAAACTTTCCATATGCATGACATCTCACATTTAGTCTACAATCTTTTATCCTATGACCATACTTTTTACAATATGAACATTGACCAGGAACTGCATTATGATTATGATTTTCTCTATTTCTATATTGACTTGCTCTATTACCAAACTTATTACAAACAAAGAATCTACAATTAAATTTATGTGCATTGGGTTGCCTTACCAGCTTTTCTGATTTAGGTTGTCTGGTGGATTCCCCTGATTTGCAGTACCAGAGCTTTCTCCATGCTCAAATCTAAGACCTCTAGTGTCTCCAATGTCTCTTTGATCCTTCAATAACTCATCAAGCTTAGTAGAACTAACCTTGAACTTATCTTTGTATTCATTTGTAGCACCCATATCACCTCTTAGTATTATCATCATTCTCTCCAACTCTTGCTCATTGTTTTTTGATTGTACCAATTAAATTCTCAACACATCATTCTCATACACCAACTTAATGCATTCCTCAGATATGTCTTTTAGAGATATAGCAAGATTTTATTCATTCTTATTCTAGTCTTCAATCTCCTTAGACATCCTCATAGTTATAGCTTGCATTTCACTCTTCATGATACCATTCTCCAGACTCAGCTTCTGACATAATTCCTTAAGGGCACTCTTCTCTCCATCATCTTGATTTTACAATTGATCACAAAGTTCATTCCTTTTAGCTTGGGTAGATGACAACCTATCCTATAGAGTAAAAATGAATTCCTTCGCATATCTCAACTCATCTTGTAGCTTCATGTTCCTCAACCTTTCAACATCACAGTCTTCAAGTGCTACTTTAAGTTCCTTCCTCAAACTTATCTCCATAGATTCCAGATATAGGATCTTCCTCAAGCTGTTAGACTTATCCCGAGGCACCAAGCTCTGATACCAATTGTTGGGTTCCAAGAACACTAAGAGGGGGGGGGGGTGAATCAATGTTCTACTGGGAAGGATAAATTTAACCTTATTAACACAATAACTCAACAACCGGTAAACATAAAAGAATATAACAATAAGAAACAATGCAACCACAAAGATGAACACCATAACACCACAAATTTATATGTGGAAAACCTCAAATAATAGAAACCATGGTGGGATTGGAGACCCACAATATCTATCCACTAATTATATGAATAAATATTACAATAAGGGGCCTACACATACAGGAAGGCCAACAACCTAGAGCACACTTCTTATCACGAAATGAGCCTCATTGACTACAGAAAACATCGAACTAAATTTTGGAATGAAAATTGAACTACAAGTATAACATCTCCTATGATTAAGTACTATTCAAAACCAATAACACTGAGAGGGGGGGTGAATCAATGTTATACTAGAATAGTAGATTTTAGCCTTAAGAAAACATGCATGCACCAACCAGTATACTAGTATAAATAGAATTGAAAGAAGTAATGCAACCAATAAGCCAAATATATAAATGAGAATCATAACACATAGATTTATACATGGAAAACCTCAAAGAGGAAAAACCACGGTGGGATTTGTGGCCCACAATATCAATTCGCTAGCCATATGAATAGATATTATAATATATGATGGGCCTACACTTGCAAGAAGGATTACATCCTAGAGCACACTAATCAATCAAAATAGGAGCCTCACTGACTACATAACATAATAGACAACAATCTGGAGAAGTGTGAACTGCTAAGATAGTATCTTCTATGCAAGAATACAGTTCTAGTTGAAACCCTAAACCCCTTTACCAGAATAACCCTTACAATAAGTTCCTCATATACATTGTCTCTCTGATATATTTTGTATTACATTTGCATCATGATTCATTCCATACATTTCATACTATATCTAAATAATGTAATCAATCTTCTTTATATACCCTATACAAATTTATGCCTTATGTTGTCTTACAAAGATATACACAATATCAGATTACATGTCAACCATATAAAATAAATGAATAAACATTAAAACAAGTTGTTGATGTTGGATCCAAGATGTGTTGGCCTCCAATACTATTGACATTTACTATACCATGTTGGCTTGCATTGCCGATGACCAAAGAAATCATCTATCTTCCAGTGCTGGTGTAGAGTCTGTGAAGTGCCTATCAGTACACCATATGAAGTCAAACCTCAAAATTGTGTTGCCATCAATAACAACATAGTGAAACCAACCAACAGAATAGCTATTGGAATTATACACTCATATGAGAATAGTTGATGTTGTCATTGATGGAAACCAACTGGCAACCAACTAGCAACCAACTGGCATCATAGACTTCACGCAATGATAGACACCAGCACCAAGAGACACTTACACCGGCATTCAGATTTCATTGTCAACAAGCATACTGACACGCAGGCTGACATGGGATGAACTTTTGTTTGTTGTAATATAATTAACTATTTGTAAGCTGACATGGTATATTGTAAAAGACTCATATAAGTATGAGATCTCTTAGGTCATTTTGATGTAGTAGATATGGAAGAATGTAATAGGAAATTATCGTATAAGGTGATATAGTGGAAAGTGAATGTTTTGGTTAATGACTGAGCTTAAACCGGTACTGAACCAAGCATTAGAGATGCTATTTTGAGTAGTACATTGTATTGGATTTTAATTATCTATTTTGTAGTCAGTGAGCTCTAGGTTGTTGGCCTTCCTGCATGTGCAAGCCCCTATTGTTAGTAGTATTTACTCTTTGGCCAGTGAGTAAATATTGTGGGTCACAAATCCCACAGAGGTTTTTCCCACACCGGGTTTCCTAATTAAAATATCTTGTGTTATGATATGCATTTATGCTATCTCTATTATTTGTGTTTACTACATTAATTTTGTTAGGTCTTGGAGACAACTGAGAGGGAGGGGGGGTGAATCAGTTGTCAAATAAATTCAAACCAAAAACATTTTGACCAATATACTACTTAATACTAGTAAACTAGTCTTATATGCCCGTAGATAGTTTTAATAGTTAATTGCAATACCGACAAGAATTAATACATGAAACAAAAAGATAAAGTCATCCACAACACATAACACCAATATTTGTACGTGGAAACCTTGTAAGGGGAAAAAACATGGTGGGAAACCTTATCCACAATTAGATGATACTACTGCAGATAGTAAGTGTACATAAATGGGGTCTACACATGCAGAAAGGCCAAGTGCCTAGGTCTCACTGCTCAATCACAAATGGGAGTCACACTAACTACAATTGGATGGTTAAATCCAATAAGAATGTACTGCTCAAAATAGCATCTTCATATGCTGGATTCAGTACCGGTGTAGTTCTGATTGTCTTCACAAAAACCCTCCTTCAATCTTCAAATGATGTCTACGTGTATAGCTCTGCTTATTCTCTCATATAACTTCACACAATCTTTTTTTGCATTCCACATTCGATCTTACAAATAAGATCTTACATTTATACCATACCCTAAGACCAATTTTAGTAGGTCAACTCTACAAGATATTACAATAAAATTAATTTACATATCAATTAATACCTAATGTAATAACTGATTCAATATGTTGGCTTAATGCATTTACAACAATAATAAGTCATCTCCATAGCATGCCATGTTGATCTGGAAAAGATAAACCTACTGGTGTAACCTAGACCTATTTGCCGGTAACATATGCAAATGCTAATATACTAATAAACAAAACTCCAAGACAAAGAGTCCACACAATGTTTTCGACATAGCCAAGTGTTTTCCATATCATTCCAAGTGTTGGTGATCATTATATCTTGCCAGTGCACCAGATACTGATGACTGTGCATGAGTCATTTGCTTGTTGGTGAATCTTGTTGATGCTCCAAAATGCCAAAGTTGATAAGTGTTTAGTAGGTGTTGACATCAATGAAAAAACCTTATCAAAATACCAACAATCTCCCCCTTTGGCATTGATGGCAACACAAGATGAAAAAACCATCAAAGTGCCAAAATAGAAATGCCAAATACCACGAACCAAAAATCTCCGAAAAAGAGATCATGACCAGAAATCAAAATTCAGATACAGAGAATAATAATCTCTCCCAAACAACAATCTCTCCCCCTAAGAGAAACATGTGTTTTCCTTGTGTTTTTACATACCAATCTCTCCCCCTTTGACATCAACTTCCTAAGTCTCTACCGATGGGGGTATGACCCCAAGCTGGTCTCTAAGATATTCAAAAGTCTCCTTAGGCAGAGGTTAAGTAAAAATATATGCAATCTGTTCTTTAGTATTCACATAAACTAGTTTTATTTCCCTTGCTTCAACATTTTCCCTTAGAAAATTCAGTTTGATAGAAACATGTTTGGTTTTAGAATGTAATACCAGATTCTTAGATATATCAATTGCTGCAGTGTTATCACAATAGATAGTAGTAGGTTCCTTGCATTTTACCTTTATGTCTTTCAACATTTTCTTGGGAGTATGACCCCAAGCTGGTCTCTAAGATATTCAAAAGTCTCCTTAGGCAAAGGTTAAGTAAAAATATCTGCAATCTGTTCTTTATATTCACATAAACCAGTTTTATTTCCTTTGCTTCAACATTTTCCCTTAGAAAATTCAGTTTGATAGAAACATGTTTGGTTTTAGAATGTAATACCAGATTCTTAGATATATCAATTGCTGCAGTGTTATCACAATAGATAGTAATAGGTTCCTTGCATTTTACCTTTATGTGTTTCAACATTTTCTTAAGCCATAGTACCTGTATACAGTTAGTTGTTGCTGCAACATATTTTGATTCTACTATTGATAAAGATGTACAACTTTGTTTCTTACTCAACCAAGAAAATAGTCTGTTTCCAAGAAAGATTGCTCCGTTGGTGGTGCTTTTTCTATCATCCACATCTCCTACCCAATTTGCATCTATGTATACACATAATTCAAATTTTTCATCTCTAAGATACCATAATCCAAGATTTACAGTGCCTTGTAAGTACCAAAAAATCCTTTTTTACTGCTGATTCATGATTTTCTCTAGGATTACTCTAAAATCTTGAAACAATACATACTGCATTCATAATATTAGGTCTAGTTTGTGTCAAATACAGTAAACCTTCTATCATATATTTGTATCTAGTCAGATTAACAAGTGTAGATTCATCCCTTAGTGATAATTTGTCATTTGTAGTCATAGGTGTGCTTACTGGTTTAGAGTTCTCCATCCCAAATTTCTTTAGTAACTCTTTTAAGTACTTGGACTGACTCAAGAATATACCTTTATCAGTCTATGAAATCTACAATCCTAAAAATAATTTTGTTTCTCCAATCATAGACATTTCAAATTCTTGCTACATCTCATTAGAAAAGTCTTTGCATAATCCATCTTCTCCTCCAAAGATTATATCATCAACAAATACTTCTATAACCAAGATGTCATCATTAGTCACTTTATAATATAAATTGTTGTCTGCATTACCTTTAGAGAAACCAATCTTCAAAAGATACTTATCCAATCTTGCATACCAAGCTCTTGGAGCTTGTTTCAATCCATACAAAGTTTTTCTTAACTTGCAAACCATATCTTTGTTATCTGTCAAAAAAAATCCATCAGGTTGTTCAATGTAAACTTCTTCTTAAAGATCTCCATTAAAAAATGAACATTTAATATCCATTTGATATAATTTGTAGTTCTTATGTGTTGCAAAAGCCAAAAATAATCTGACTGCCTCAATTCTAGCTACTGATGCAAAGGTTTCATTGTAATCAATTCCTTCTTTCTGAGAATATCCCTTACACACTAGTCTTGCTTTATTTCTGATAACCTTACCATCTTCATTAAATTTTTTTCTAAATACCCATTTGGTTCCAATTACATTTTTATCTTTAGGCTAGGGAACTAATGTCCAAGTGTTATTCTTCTCAATTTGTTCTAATTCTTCTTCCATAGCTTTATTCCAGAATTTATCTTCACATGGCTCACTAACAAATGATTGTTCCATTTGAGAAATAAGACATACCTCTTCATTTGGCAATCTTCCTCTTGTCATAACTCCTTTGTACTTGTTTTCAATTATCTGATCTTCAGAGTGATTCAGTCTTACATACCGGGGTGTCTTTGTTTGTTGCTATTCCTCATTTATAGCGGAATTATCAGATGATACCGGGGTAACTGGATCTTCATTCTGTACCAGTGGATTCAAAGTAGGTTCATTTGTCAAGGTTTCTATTTCCGGTTCAGAGTCTATATACCTTGAAGTTCCTCTAAATTGTTCATCAATTTTTACATTTGTACTTTCAACAATTTTCTGCAATCTTTTGTTAAAACATCTATATGCCTTGCTCTTAGATGAATAACCAAGAAATATTCCTTCATCACTTCTAGGATCAAATTTGCCAATATACTCATCTCTTCTAATATAACAATTTCTTCCAAAAATTCTAAACTATTTAAGAGTAGGAGTAATACCAAACCATAGTTCATGAGGGGTCTTACCGGTTTCACCTTTGATGTGAACTTTGTTGAATATATAGACCGTTGTACTGACTGCCTCTCTCCAATATACATGTGGTAGGTTTGCTTCTAATAACATACTTCTTGCTACATCCAAGATAGTTATGTTTTTCCTTTCAACAACTCCATTATCTTGTGGTGTCCAAGGTGCTGATAGTTGTCTTTTGATTCCATTTACTTCACAGAATGTATTAAATTCCTTAGATGTAAATTCTCCTCCTTGATCTAATCTTAGACATTTGATTTTCTTACCGGTTTCATTTTCTACCATTGCTTTGAATAGTTTGAACTTTCCAAGTGCTTTTGATTTTTCTCTAAGAAAAGTAACCAAACACATTCTAGAATAGTCATCAATGATTAGCATGAAATATCTATCACCTTGTAAGCTTTTAGTTCTAGCTGGACCACATAAATCAGTATGAATTAAATCAAAAGAATTATTGGATTTTTCTAGAATACGTTTGAAGCTAGCTCTAACTTGTTTTCCAAATTGACATTCCTTACATACTATATTGTGAGGTTGACAATTTTAGGTAAATCTCTAACTGCCTTAATAGTACTGATTTTCACCATGCAATCAAAGTTTACATGACAGTGTCTCTTATGCCATAGCCAACTTTCATCAATATGTGCAATTAAGCATGTCTTTTCATTGTTATTCAAATGAAAGATATTACCTCTAGTCTGATTATCGACTGCAATTTCCAAACCAGTTCTATTCATGATTTTGCATTTTCCATTTTTGAATTGTAACTGAAATCCTTTCTCAACTAATTGACCAAAACTCAAAAGATTATGCTTTAATCCTTCAACATAGTAAACATTGTCAGTGTTATGCTTACCATCAAGAGATATTGTACCCTTACCTTTGATCAAACAAGCTTTGTCATCTCCAAATCTCACTAAGCCTCCAATGTATTCTTGAAATTTCAAGAATTTACCTTTGTCTCCTGTCATATGATGTGAGCATCTTGAATCAATGATCCACTCATCCTTTACTTCAACTTTAGCTGCCAAGGCCTATTCTACCGGTTGAGCAGTAGGCATCGGTTGATCTTTTGTTATAGCAACAAAAACCCATCCTTTGTCTATCGGATCCTCATCAGAATCATCAATTAGTCCTTCATCAGCAATGTAACAAGATTTATCTTTATTCTTCTTAGATCTGTATCTCTGATATTTAGGGTTAGGCTTGTATGTTCTTCTAGCTTCTTCTCTTAGTCTAGAATGTCTATCAAGGAATCTTGAAGCCATATGACCAATCTTATTGTAGTTAAAACATTTAAAGGGTGCTTTACCTTCATACTTACGTCCAAGTGGACCTTTAGGCATTTTCCTTGCAAGTAGTGCTTCAAGTTCTTCAAGTTCTTCATTTTCTTTCCCGCTTTCTTCAAGTTCTCTTGCATAAAAGGCTTTCCAATAAGATTTGTCAAATGATGGAGTAGATGATGTTGATGCTTTAAAGGCCAAATCTATCTTTATAGTAGCAACATGACTAAATTCTTCAATTTCAAAATCTGAAAGTTTTCCAATCAGTGTATCCCTAGTTACTAATGTATTAGGCATTGTTCTTAACTCATTTATAGTAGTGACTTTCATTTTATATGCCGGTGGAAATCCCTTTAAAATTTTTGAAACAATTTCATCCTCACTTAAGGTTCCTCCACAATATTTAATACCCAAAACAATCTCATTTACTCTTTCCATAAAAGCAGAAATCCTTTCATCTTCTTCTATTTTTAGATGTTCATACCTGACCCGAAAGCTTTCAAGTTTTGCAATTTTGACTATGGAATCTCCTTCATTCAGTGTTTCCAAATGATCCCAAATACCTTTAGCAATAGACCTATCTGATAGTCCCATGATTTGTTGATTAGATAATGTGCTCAAAAGTGCTTCTCTTGCTTTGCAATCATTTTCTTCATCTTTAGTCAAGTTGGGTGGATTGGGCTGACTCTAAGTAGGAGTAGTATAGCCATTCTTTGTAACATCCTAGATATCCTTTCCAATGCAATTTAAGTGTGTCTCTATTCTGATCTTCCATACGCCATAGTTGGTTCCATCAAGTTTAGGACTGTCCTTCCTGAAATAGTTAGTAGACATTGGATCTCCTCAAGCTGTTAAACTTCTGCAAAAGAGGACTAACTCTGATACCAATTGTTAGGTCCTAGAGACAACTGAGAGGAGGGGAGTGAATCAGTTGTCAAATAAAATCAAACCAAAAACACTTTGACCAATATACTGCTTAATATCGGTAAACTATTCTTATATGCTAATAGACAGTTTTAATAGTTAATTGCAATACCAGTAAGAATTAATACATGAAATAAAAAGACATAGTCATCCACAACACATAACACCAATATTTGTACGTGGAAACCCTGTAAGGGGAAAAAACATAGTGGGAAACCTTACCCACAATTAGATGATACTATTGCAGATATTAAGTGTACATAAATGGGGTATGCACATGCAGAAAGGCCAAGCACCTAGAGCTCACTGCTCAATCACAAATGGGAGTCACACTGACAACAATTGGATGGTTAAATCCAATAAGAATGTATTGCTCAAAATAGCATCTTCATATGCTGGATTCAGTACCGGTGTAGTTCTGATTGTCTTCACAAAAACCCTCCTTCAATCTTCATATGATGTCTGCATGTATAGCTCTACTTATTCTCTCGTATACCTTCACACAATACTTTTTCGCATTCCACATTTGATCTTACAAATAAGATCTTTCATTTATACCATACCCTAAGACCAATTTTAGTAGGTTGGCTCTACAAGATATTACAATAAAATTAATTTACATATCAATTAATAACCGATGCAATAATTGATTCAATATGTTAGCTTAATGCATTTACAACAATAATAAGTCATCTCCATAGCGTGCCATGCTGATCTGGAAAAGATAAACCTACCAGTGTAACCTGGACCTATTCACCGATAACAACAAATATGCAAATGCTAATATACCAATAAACAAAACTCCAAGACAAAGTGTCCACATGATGTTTTTGACATAACCGAGTGTTTTCCATATCATTCCAAGTGTTGGTGATCATTATATCTTGATGGTGTACTAGATACTGGTGACTATGCATGAGTCATTTGCTTGCCAATGAATGTTGCCAATTCTCCAAAGTGCCAGAGTTGATAAGTGTTTAGTAGGTGTTGACATCAATGACAAAACCTTATCAAAATAACAAACAAATTCTTTCTTACTGGTACACTATTTTGGGTGGGAAAGTTATAAATAAGTTTAAATATTTGAATTACTGATTAGACACTAATTCACCCCCCCCCCCTCTCAGTGTCTTTGGGACTGCCATTGAATCTAACAATTAGTATTAGAGCCTGGTCCTCTATTTGCAAAATCCTAACAGATTGAGGAAGATTCTGAAACCAGTATAGATGGAAAATTTAAGAAAATAGTTGGAAGGAGCCCTTGAAGTTTTTGATGTAGAAAAATTGAAGAATATCAAACTTGAAGATGATCTAAGGATTGCACAAGAATTCATTAAAGGACTTCAACAGAACCTAGTTATAGCACAAAATAAGAGGAAAGACCTTTATGAGAAAATGCAAAATGATGATGATGAAAAGGAAACTCTTAGAGACATTGCAAGCAAGTTGAGACAAGAAAACACTAATATGAGGAATGAAATGCAAGATATGACTATGAGACTATGTAAGGATATTGAAGATAGGAAGAAGACTGAAGAAGACTTGACTAGGAGACTTAATGATGGAGCAAATGAAAATTTGAGAATTAATCATGAAAATAATATGCTAAAGATAGATCTGATTCACATGCAACATGATAAGGAGGAGCTTACAAGACAAGTTGGAATTATGGAAAATGAGTTGATCACTGCAAATGAACACTAAGACAAATTCAAGAAAAGTTCAAAAAGACTTGATGACATGCTGAAAAGATAGAAACCTGATGGAGATACAATTGGAGAAAGTTTCAGTACTACAAATAATCAAGATCACAGTAAACTGGTAAGACAACCTAATGCTTATAAATTTAGATTTAGAATTAATTAGAATACAAACTTATGCATCGGTCAATGTTCCAAATGCAATAAAGATGCTCATAATTTAGAAAATTGCAAAATGAATGTGAAATGCTCTGTTTGTGGTAGATTTGGGCATTTATCTAATCAATATAGAACATAAACCAGTCAAGGATATGGAAAGGCTATTCAGAGGAATAATGTAACTTGTTATGTATATAACAAGATTGGGCATATTGCAAAATTCTATAGAAGCAAGACTACACTGGCAAACAATAAAGGATATAGTGTGAAGGGAAAAGAAAAGGTAAATGAAATAAAGCAAGAATTTTCAAAACAATGGATTAAGAAGGGTGATCAAAAAGTTCATGAATCTATCTTTGCACCGGTAGGAGATTCTTCATCTCATTGAGGAATAACCCTTAGGGGGTATTGCAGCAAGTTGAAAATCATGCATTCTACCCTTGGTTGATGGTGAGAAGACACATTTCTTCTTTATCGACAGATGTGTTAAGTTTTCACTTAACCAACAAGCATTGAATGTGGTTTTAAGGAACCTTTTTGGATATATAACACCAAAAATCCCTCATTTTTGACTTACCGAGAATTCAAACAATTAGAGAGCATGAAATTGAGAAAGGGCATTCTAAGGCAAAGCTACAAAGTGATTTTTAGACATTAAGAGAATTTCAAGTTAAGAGGTATTTACCAAAATGGAAACTTCATCTTCTATTCCTGACTATTGAAAACCCTACCATTGTTGAAAACATCAAACACCCTAGACCTGTGTTTAAGATTATCCCTGAGATTGCAAAACAGGATGATTATGTCAGAGCTTTTTCAAAAATTCCAAAGGGTGTCGCATTTGCTAAAGACCCTAGAATCTACATCCATTGCAACATAGAAGACCTAGCGATTGAGGATTTAAAGAAAATATTTAATGAGGTTATTACCAATGAACAAGGAATGATTAAACCTGAACATAAGATTGTGGAAGGCTCAAGTTTTGTAGAAATACTGAACATTCCTGAATTTCCAAAGGAAGTTATACAACTTGTATTGAGTAGAGTCCATGGAGAGTTCATATGGTTAGAGTCAGTTTGCAAGATAACCAAGGAAGCAATTAAGGTAGTTATTGATTTGCCTTCAACCAGTAGTAGGCTTGATAAAACCAAGAAAATACCTAACAAGAGTGTGACAAGCTTAACCAAAGACACATCTGATAGTAGATCACTTAGAGTCAATGATGTTAAAGATATAAATGTAAGATATGTGAGTATGATACTTGGATATAAAGAAACACATACAAATAGAATGAATTCAGTTTCTAGCCTTTATATTCATAGTGCATATGATATGGTGAACAATAATGCTAAGATTGATGTTTGTGAATGGCTTAAAGATGAACTGATTGATAATTTGAAGAAGATTAAGGGAGATAAGAAAGGTGCTTTCCATTTTGGGAACCTACTACTATGCTTAATGTTGTACTTTACCAAAGAGATACCTAACATAGATCACAAAGATTTTGGTTATGACATCCTGGTAGGCAAATAGATTCAGGAAGCTTTAACCGGTATGGGCATTGACTATGATAAGAACATTTCAGATTACTTTAAATATTTTTAAACTAAGATGAGAGCTAGAGAAAGGTTACCACAGAGCATAGTTGATAACTATGACAAGTAAATTTGTTTTGTCATTAAACGGGATGAGACTTGGATGGAAGTAGTAAGCCCTATAACTATTTGGGTTACTAAGATGGGTTATGAGGTAGACCTACCCGTTCTGAAGACATATGCAAGAACACTACTTAATGCACCTATGGAACCATCTGAGAAATTATTTGGTAGTGCTGAAACTATTGAGAGTAATGTATCTATGCAGAAGAGGAGAAAAAGAAGAGAAATTTTTATCAGAGATGCATCTAAGAAGGTTAGTGAAATTAAGGAAAATATCATGAATATCAGTGGTATACTAGTTAGTGAGCTTGAAGGACTACAACCAGAAGAACATGTTTCACCAGTTGTAATGTCTTCTGATACTGATAGTGGCAAGGCAACTGAGTTTAAGAGAGTTGAAAGGAGAAGAGAAAACCCTCATCGATACCCTCTCCTTCTCCCAAAAGGACTAGGAAACTAAGGAAAAAGTAATAGGCAATTAGGAAACTATAGAAGAAGCTTACACCAAAGAAGAAACAAACACTAGCTACCCCTACACTAGATGATCTATTGAATGAGATAACACAAGAAGGTAATCTAGTAAATGTAAATAAATGGTATCATTCTTTTAAAGATTCTGATAAAGTAGCTATTGAATAAAGTATTATTTTACATTTGGATATTTACAAGAAAGTTTTTATTGAGGTTGTGGATGTTTTACCTAATAATCTTTATCTAAGATTGGAAGCTAAAAGACTATCTATGATGGAACTGGATAAAAAATTGAAAGTTGAAGCTCTTTTGGTTGTACATCTGGTAAACTCTAAGGAATAGATTGATGAATTGATATCTGAGGCTAACTGGTCAATATTTTTTAGTGGACACTGGCAAGTAAGCCTGATGGCTGGAAGGGTTAAGGAAATTGTAGATGGGACTGTAGACAACCAGGACATAATTTTTGTTGAGAAGGAAAAGGAAGGGGAAAGAAATAGACAAAAAATGGACAAGACATTCAAGGTATATCAAAAAGATAAGGGAAAAGGTAAGTAGGTGGTGTACCTGCTATAAAAGTAATAGATAACATCCCTCCACTAGCTCAGCACACCTCTCCATTAACTTCAGCATCACCGGTACACATAGCTAATCCACCAGATATGGCTACTAAAGGTATAACTCATGATGATACTAACCTGGAGTCTAAAATACTTTTCACAATGAATGTAGATACATAGGATATAAACATAGTTGTGGACAAAGAGACTACAAAGGTTAAGGCTGATGATGTTAAGGATAGTAAGATCTCAAAGATATCGGAACACATTGTTGACTCTTAGGAAACTGAGATACCGACACAAGCTGAGCAACCAGAGACTGAGAAAACCACAAAAGATAAGATAACTAACATAGAGCAATCAAAATTAGAGAAACTGATAGTTGAAGAGGTGCTTGTACAAACTGAGAAACCATCAAAAGTAGAGGTACAAACACAAACAGAGGAACTAGAAGAAAATGTAAGTAAAGAAGAAGCAACTGATGGAAATAAAGAGGAAATAGTGAAGGCAATTGGACAAACAATTGTTGAAATGAAACACATAGCAGAACCAAGCACATCAATAGGTGAATTTAGACCTACTAACATAACAAATGTTCTATTGGATTCTATCAGGAGGATAACTGGTTGCAATGTCTTAGCATTCAAGGCAATTGATAACACATTACCTATCTTGAAAATGATTGCACCTAACTATCAGATAGAGCACATTAATGATTCTATAGGTAAATTGGACACATTGTCCAAATTCATTATTGATAATGTTATAACTATAGATAAGGTGCAATAAAGGAAAAAGTAGATAAAGAGAAAGGAGAATTTTTTGAGAAGACCATCAAAAACTGTAATGAGCATATGAATTCACTATTATCGGCACTCAATTCAACAATTTTGGAGTATAAGGAGTTATATAGAGAAGCATGTAAACCTCATTGTTTGACAAAGGACATTAATGAGGAGATTAAAAAGACACAAAAAGAGATTCATGACATTGCAGATAATATGATAGGTTCTTCGGGACTTATCTCATTTTTTGAGTAGGAAATGGCAGTTTTTGAGGAGAAGTTGGAGAAACTTGAGAAAGAGAAATCAAGGATAAGATTGAAAGCTCGAGAACACAAAAGTAAACTTGGTCCAAAATTGGACAACCTTATTTCTTAGCGGGTTGAATTATCTAAGGCAACAGTTTAAGGAGAATGATCACTGGAGCAACAAATGCACTATCTAACTGACATGATCCAGCAGACTGAGACCATTTTCTATGATAGCAAGAAATTCATGTAGAGCCAAAATCTAGTTCTGATAGACATTTTTCAGATTTTAACCAATCGGTTATAGGCGATGAGGTAGAATTTTTATATTCTTTGATTCTTTTTTTGACACCCTTTGTCATTGATGTCAAAGGGTGAGTAGTGGAGAGAAAAAAACATATACAAAGGAGATCACTTGCTCAGGGGGAGCATATCCTTTTGGATTTCAGTTTTGGGATAATAGTTTTGGATTTTTCTCATGAGTGTGTTGGCATATGGACATTCTAATGAGACATTGTATGTGATTGAAGGTTTTGTCATTGATGGCAACCTTGCAATCCTATGGCACCGGAAAGACATCATACCGGTAAAGCATTACACAGGCAAGACAATACACCGGCACTGGCACTAGCATAGAAGAAAACATGTATACCGACATAGAGGCCGACAAAATTTTTATGTAATATTTTGTTTATTATTGTAAGCCGACTTGGCAAATTGTAAAATGACTCTAGTATATAAAGGAGATCATTTTAGACATTTAGAGAGGTAATGTAGTGAGCATAAAGAAAATTATTAGGCAGACCTAATGTGCGAATTATAGGTCAAGGGTATATGTAAAGACCAGAGCAAGAACCAGTATTGAATCTGGAATTGGAGATGCTATTGTAAAGTAGTACAAGTCATTGGATTAGTATAATCCTTGTTGTAAGTCAATGTGACTTCCCATTGAGCAGTGAGCTCTAGGCAGTTGGCCTTCCTGCATGTGCAGGCCCCTATTGTAAGTAATATTCTCTTATTGGCCAGTGAGTGAATATTGTGGGTCACAAATCCCACCGAGGATTTTCCCACACTAGGTTTCCTCGTTAAACATCTTGTGTTATGGTGTTCTTTTCATGTGGATATTTCTGATTCTATTTATTGCATTAATTCTTGCATACCTGTACACAGTTATTTTATGTTCTGCATGTTTTAACTTAAGAAATACTTATTACCAGTTAGATACTAATTCACCCCCCCCTCTCAGTATCTGTGGGAATCCTAACAATTGGTATCAGAGCTCGGTCCTCTATTTTTAGAAGCCTAATAGCTTGAAGAAGATCTTGACACCAGTAAAGATGGAAAATTTGATGAAGCAACTTGAAGGAGCTCTTATAGACTATGATGTAGAGAAGTTGAAAAATATCAAATTAGAAGATGATTTAAGAGAAGCTTAGGATATCATTAAGGCACTTCAAGAAAATCTTACTGTTGCAAGAAATAAGAGAAGAGAACTTTGTGAAAAATTACAAAATGAGAATGATGAAAAGGAATCACTTAATGATCAGATAAGCAAGTTGAAACAAGAGAACATGACAACAAAAAATGAAATGTAGGATATGACTATGAGATTTTGCAAAGAGATTGAGGATAGAAAGAAGAATGAAAAAGAATTGACCAGAAGACTAAGTGATGCAACAAATGAGAATACAAGACTTAGCTATGAAAATGACATGTTGAAGATAGATCTGATGCATACTCAAAATGACTCAAATGAACTGATGAGACAAAAAGAAATCTTGGAAAGGGAACTAGAAACTGCAAATCAACATAAAGAAAAATTCAGGAAAAGCTCAGAGGAACTTGGCACCTTTTTGAAAAATCAAAAACCTAAAGGTGACACTTCTGGAATTGGCTTTCAAGTTGGTGAAAGCTCCGGTACTGCAAATACTCAGGATCACAAAAAACCAGTAAGACAACCTAATACTTATAAATTCAATGGAAGATGCTTTAACTGTAATAAGTATGGTCATAGAGAAAATGAATGTAGATCTAAGAATTATCAGAATATCAATACACCCACCGGTCAATGTTCAAAATGCAACAAAGTTGGTCACAACTCTGAAAACTGCAGAATGAATGTGAGATGTTATGTTTGTGGAAGATTTGGACATTTATCTAATCAATGCAGAACACAAATCGACATAGGTTATGGGAAAGCTATTTAGAAAAATAGTGTAACTTGTTATGCATGTAACAAGATTGGGCATATTGCTAAATTTTGTAGAAGTAAAGGTACACTGGTAGACAACAAAAGTGCTAGCTTGAAAGGTAAAGAAAAAGTTGAAGAGGTTAAGTAGGAATTCTCAAAGAAATGGATTAGAAAAGCTAATCTAAATATTGGGAATACTCCTCCACCAGTAGAACCAACAAATGCTTCACTGGCAAGATAGAGTGATGCTTCACTGGTAGGATAGAGTAGTGCTCCACTAGTAGGAAGTTCTTCATCTAATTGAAGAAAATTTCCTTGAGGGTTTGGCAATCTAATGACACATGTGCTATTATTCCCTTGGTTAGAGATAAGAAGTTGAAAAATACTTATTACCGGCAAACAATGTTAAGTGAATACTTAACCGGCATGCAATTAATGTGGTAGATGGCGATAAGACATTATAAAAGTAAAGTTTTGGCTCCATTTCACTTCACCAAGTTTTTAAATTTTTAGAGAGCGCGAAGACTTTGAGCTAAGGCATTTCAAGCAAGAAGCAAGCACACTCCAAGCAATCATCCATTCAAGGAAGAAAAAGGTATTTAATCATCGCATCCACCTCTGTAATTGAATACATAGTGAACCCTACTATTGTTGAAGTAATTAAAAGACCTAGGCCCATATTTCAGTTAGTCCCCGAGATAGAAAAGAAGGATGATACCTTGGGTACATTTTCTCAAATCCCTAAAGGTGTTGTATATGTTGAAGACCCTAGAATGTACATCCATTGCAACATTGAAGAATTAGGAGATGAGGAAATCAAAACCATGTATAAAACCGTGATATGTGATGATACCGGCAATGTTAAAGCTGAACACAAGGTTATTGAAACCCTAGGATTCATAGAAATCCTTAGCATTCCTAAATTTCCTAAGGATGTGATTAGGATAGTGTTAAGTAGAGTTCATGGAGCATTTTTCTGGTTAGATGGAATTCATAAGATCACCAAGGAAGATGTAAAAGTTTTCACAAGGTTACTGACCACCGGTAAGAGACCAAATAAAAATAAGAAAGTTTCCAATGATTTAGTTATAGACCTAACAGGTGCAACATTCGATAAGAGATCTCTAAGGGTTAATGATGTAAAGATATCAATGTGAGATTCAAAAGTATGATATTAGGATACAAAGTGACTCATGCTAATAGACTTAACTCAGTTTCAAGTTTATGCATTAAGAGTGCTTATGATATGGTAACAAACAATGCAAAAATTGACATCTATGAATGGTTAAAAGATGAACAGATAGACAACCTTGGAAAGATAAAGAAGGATAAGAAAGGAACTTTCAGATTTGGAAATCTGTTAGTATGCCTAATGCTTCACATAACAAAATAGGTTCCTGGTATAGGATATAAAGAACTAGGATATGACATACCAGTAGGCAAACAATTGACAGAACTGTTCAATAACATGGGTGACAACAAGGAGAACAATATCCATGACTTTTTCCAAGTATGGAAGACAAAAATGAAGAAAAGAATAAGGTTATCTCAGAAAATAGTAGACAAATACAAAGATGATATATGCTTTGTTATTAAGAAAGATGAAATATGGATGGAAGCAGTCATCCCAAGGACAATTTAAGTAACTGAAATGGGCTATGAGACAGATGATCACATAGTTGAAACTTATGCTAAAGCACTTCTGGAAGCCCCCAAAGAACCTAAGGAAGAAGTATTTGGTAGTGCTAAGACCATAGAAAGTCAAATACAATCTAAGAAAAGAGTAAAGAAGGTTGAGGCATTTGTGAGGAAAGGATCCAGATAAGCAAAGGCCATTAAGGAAGATGTATTAAAGAAAACTAGCATAACAGAAGATGAGTTGGCAGCTCCACAACCTGAAGCTCATCTATCACTGGTAGGTACTTCAGAAAGTGACAAGCCAACAACTTTTAAGAGAGTTGTTAGAAAAAGAGATCCCTCACCGACAACCACTCCTTCACCTAGAAGGACAAGGTAGAAGCAACAAGCAGTGAGATCTCTAGTTAGAAAGGTCACACCTAAGAAGAAGCTACCGCCAAAGAAAAAGAAAAGGACAAGTAGTGACTTGCACCTCTAGATATATTGTTAAATGAAATCATAGAGGAAGGAAAACTAAAAAACATAGAGAAAATTTATGACACTCTATCTGCTGATGAGAAAGGGAAAGTTGAGGAAAGTGTGATACTACATATGGACATGTACAAGAAGTTTTTGATGGAAGTAGTCAATGAAATTCCTGATGATTTGTACAAAAGACTTGAGGCCAGAAGGCAAGCAGTGATTGAATTAGATAAGAAAATAAAAATAAAAAAGCTACTTGCTATATATCCAGTAAACTCTCCCAAGGAAATTGATGATTTGATTGCTCAGGCAAACCAGTCAGTATTCTCTATTGCACACCAACATATTTCACTGATGGTGGGAAGAGTTACTGAATTAACAAAGGAAACAAAAGATGGTTGGGATATATTCCTGGTTGAAAAGGAAAAACAAGAAGAATATAGGAACCCTAAACCTATAAAGGTATATCAGAAGGATAGGGACAAGGGGAAAGGAAAAGTTGGTGGACTACCAAGCATAAAGGTTAAAGACAACCTACCCCCACCTATGAAAATTACAACCACTGAAGACCAACTGGTAGCAAAAAGTATGGATGTAGAGGATAGCAATCCTAATTCTGAAGTCCTATACACTGTAAATGTTGATACCCAAAAGATCAACATAATAGTTGATAAAGATACAACTGACAAGTCAGATATGGGTAATGAGCCTCTGGTAATAGGAGAAATAGAGAAACCAGTAGAGGATACAGGGAAAAAGATAGAATCTAAGGCACATACAAAGAAACCAATAGCGCTAAATGCTCCGGAATAGGTTCACAAGGAAACAGTGCCACTGGTAAGTAGTGAAGCAGGAAAACCAGTGCTAAAAGAAATGCAGACACAAACTGACCTGCCAAAGGTCAATACAAGCATGGTTTCCACTGACACTTAGATTGATGGGTCATCATCAACATTCAAGTCAACAAATGTGACTGAGGTATTACTTGACTCCATCAAGAAAATAACTAACTGCAGTTCACAAGCTTATAAAGCAATAGATGATTCAATACCAATTTTGAAGATAGTTGCTCCTAAATGTAACATAGATAATAAAGATTATTTAGGAAAATTGGACACATTATGTAAATATATTTCTAGAAATATTGAGAAAATAAAGGAAGAATCAGTAAAGGACAAGGTTGAAAAAGAGAAACAGAAATTCTTTGATGACGAAATAAAGAAGTGTAACAGAGACTTTGACACACTTCTACTGGAACTATGTAGTTTGTTGAAAGAATACAAAAATTTGTATAAAGATACATGCAAAACAAAATTTTTGACTATAGATATTGATAAGAAAATAAGCATGAGATAAATAAGCTTGCAGACAATTTTGTCAACTCATCGGATTCATTATTAGTTTTTGAAGAAAAGTTAGCAAATTTTGAGGAAGAATTGCTCAAACTGGAAAGAGAAAAAGAAAGAATAATAAACAAGGCAAAACACTTGAGATCTAAACTGAGTCCAAGATTGGACTATTTAGCATCTCTGTGGAAGGAAATCTCAGAGGCATTAACACAGGGAAGCAAAACACTGGCAAATCATTTGCAGCATCTCACCAGTACTATGAAGAGGACTGAAACAACAATAAAAGAAGGTAAAAAGTTTATGGATAGTATAAACTTAATTTTGGGAGATCTTTTTCAGATAATAACTACCTAGCTATAGGGTTGAGGATAAGGATAAGATATAACTACAAACTCTACTAACATCTTCACAACCTTTGTCATTGATGCCAAAGGGGGAGTAGTAGGATGAGAAAGTTCAAAGACAGGGATCATATGCTCAGGGGGAGCCCTCATATTTTTGGTAAACATTTTTGGTAACTTTTTTTGACTACATATTTTGGACACTTTTTGAAATTTCTCATAAGTGTTACCATCAATGCCAAAGGGGGAGATTGTTGGCATATGGACACTCCAATGAGACATTGTATGTGATTGAAGGTTTTGTCATTGATGGCAACCTTGCAATCCTATGGCACTGGCAAGACATCATACCGGTAAAGCATTACACAGGCAT
This sequence comes from Cryptomeria japonica, assembly GCF_030272615.1. Classification (NCBI taxonomy): domain Eukaryota; kingdom Viridiplantae; phylum Streptophyta; class Pinopsida; order Cupressales; family Cupressaceae; genus Cryptomeria; species Cryptomeria japonica. The sequence goes on along the minus strand of NW_026729249.1, from coordinate 101,061 downwards.
GACAGTACACCAGCACCAACACCAGCATAGAAGAAAACATGTATAGCGGCATAGAGGCCAACAAAATTTTTATGTAATATTTTGTTTATTATTGTAAGCCAACTTGGTAAATTGTAAAATGACTATTGTATATAAAGGAGATCATTGTAGACATTTAGAGAGGTAATGTAGCGAGCATAAAGAAAATTATTAGGCAGACCTAATGTGTGAATTATAGGTCAAGGGTATATGTAAAGACCAGAGCAAGAACCGGTACTAAATCTGGCATTGGAGATGCTATTGTAAAGTAGTACAAGTCATTGGATTAGTATAATCCTTGTTGTAAGTCAGTGTGACTTCCCATTGAGTAGTGAACTCTAGGCAGTTGGCCTTCCTGCATGTGTAGGCCCCTATTGTAAGTAATATTCTCTTATTGGCCAATGAGTGAATATTGTGGGTCACAAATCCCACCGAGGTTTTTCCCACACTGGGTTTCCTCATTAAACATCTTGTGTTATGGTGTTCTTTTCATGTGGAAATTTTTTATTCTATTTATTACATTAATTCTTGCATACCGGTACACTGTTAGTTTATGTTCTGCATGTTTTAACTTAAGAACTACTTATTATCGGTTAGATACTGATTCAGCCCCCCTCTCAGTATCTATGGGAATCCTAATAGAGTGTTGCCATCTATGCCAAAGGAGGAGATTATTGGCATTCAACACTCATATGAGAATAGTTGATGTTGTCATTGATGGAAACCAACTAGCAACCAACTGGCAGCCAACCAGCATCACATACTTCATGTACCGGTAGACACCGGCACCGATAGGCGCTTACACCAACATTTAGATTTCACTGGCAACAAGCATACTAGCACTCAGGCTGACATGGGATGAACTTTTGTTTATTGTAATATAATTAACTATTTGTAAGCTGACGGTATATTGTAAAAGACTCATATAAGTATGAGATCTCTTACGTCATTTTGATGTAGTAGATATGCAATAATGTAATAGGAAATTATTGTATAAGGTGATATAGTGGACACTGAAGGTTTTGGTTTATGACTGAGCTTAAACCGGCATTAAACCAAGCATTAGAGATTCTATTTTGAGCAGTACATTGTATTGGACTTTAATTATCCATTTTGTAGTCAATGAGCTCTAGGTTGTTGGCCTTCCTACATGTGCAGGCCCCTATTGTAAGTAGTATTTATTCATTGGCCAGTGAGTAAATATTGTGGGTCACAAATCCCACTGAGTTTTTTCCCACACTGGGTTTCCTCATTAAAATATCTTGTGTTATGGTGTGTATTTATGTTGTCTTTGTTATTTGTGTTTACTGCATTAATTCTTGTTTATCGGTACACTATTTTGGGTGGAAAAGTTATAAATAAGTTTAAATATTCAAATAACCTTTTAGACACTGATTCACCCTCCCCCTCCTAGTTTCTTTGGGACTGCCATTGAATCTAACAATATCAACTACTAACAATATCCCCCTTTGGAATTGATGGCAACACTCATGTGAAAAATGGTCATGGTTTCAACTGTTGGTTTCATCCTGCCCTACTCCCCCTGAGATGAATATGAATGTTTCATATCTCCAAAAACTCCAAAAAAAAAACTCTGTAACTCCCCCTAATGTATGAAATACTTTTTCACATCTATACTACTCCCCATTTGACAGCAATGCCCCAAAAAAAAATGTCAAAGAATAAGTATTGTACACTGAATACCTCCAAAAATGTCTTACTGGAGCTTGATCAGTTTCAAGATTTCTGGATAATCTTTTTATGGTAACTCCATATAAGTATCCCATCTGGTTTTTAATGTGCCAGAGATAGATACAAGTCCACTCAGTAAATATGCAAGTGATTCTTTCTCATTAACTTCTTCTAGTGTGGGCTTTCCCAGCATATCCATGCATTCCTTCTTATGTACACAAAGTGAATCCAATCTTGGACTCACCAAACCTATGAGACTTCTTGCTCTCCAAATGATCTTATCTCTTTCCTTTTTATGAGAATAAATTTGGTTCTCCAAAGTCAAAATTTGTCCATCAATAAATGTTGTCAGTGAAATTAGTCCATCAAAAGAGTTAGCAATACTAGCAAATTTCTCTTGTATCTCTTTTATCTTTTTATCTACATTTGTTGTAATTATCTCAGTATTGCAACATACTGTGTATATATTAGTACATTGTTTCGAATAATTTTCTATCAAAATTAGCTTCTCCTCAATATTTTTCTTCTCTCTCTCTCAATGATCTGATAAAAAATGGCTCTCTTAGCCAAAGTGAATTTTTTAAGTGCTTGTCGGTTAGAGATCTATTGTAAAAATTGAAAGTCTTTTGATATGTGCTTAGTTATTACCTTAAGCTTGCCAGAAGGGCTCGCTTCATTTTCAATCTTACACTCTGGGATCAATCTGTGCAAAATAGTTATGGATTGATCTATAATCCCTTTGTCTATGGTTCCCTCCTTCATCAGTTTCTGAGCACCCATCATCTTTAGTTTTGTGTTACTCATCTCCATGATGGTTTTCTTTCCACTAGAGAAGTGTCAATTGTCAATAATGATGTGTCAGCAACTAGTTCCCTACCAGATTCCCCTATTTTCTCTAATGATTTATCCTTTATTACCTCCTCACTTGTAGCGGTGGCTTCACCACTTGGTGCAGTCTGTGCAACTGTCGATTCCACTCTAGGAACAATATCCTCAACCTATACATTAGTATCTAGAGGAAAATTCTTCTCAATGTTAGTATCTTGTACAATGTTCTCAGTATTAACCGATGTCTCTATATTTGTCAGTACATTTGTGTTTATTGGTGGCTCAATTTCCATTATCTTGATATTCTTCAAAACTGAGGGTGGAGTACCCATGATCCCTTTCCTTTTCCCTTCAACCAGTGTATCTACAATATCTGTCTTTGTCTTCGGTGAAGTAAAGAATCCTTTGTATTCTCCCAAAAATTTGATCCAAGCCTTCTATCTTTCTTTTATTACCTCATTCATCCTTCCTTACATCGGGGTAGTTATTCTATGTTTTCTATTGAATACCTTCCTATCTGCAGCCTCAATTGTCTTATCCATTTCATCTGGAGTTATGCTAACACAGATAGCTAAAAGTTATTTCATTTTAATGTGTCTATCTTCTTGTATTGCAGATAACCTTTTGGCATCCAACATGCCATATAACTCTATCGGTATTTGATTTTCTATCTCTATTAATTCTTTCTCATGGATATCTAAATACAATATAATTGCTTCCTCTACCTCTCTCTGTTCATCAATTTCTAATGTATCATAATAAGACTTAACATTTTTCAGCATCCCATCCTTAGTAATTTCATCAACAATTTCAGCACAAGTCATAGGTGGTATAATAGTCACATTACCAGTCTCTAGTACCAAATCAATGTCACTCTTCTTCCTCCTTCTGATAGTACCAGATGCAACTGTAGGTGTAGCCTTAGGTGCTTGATTCTATGCCGGTAACTTGATGGTGACCTTCCTAACTGGTTGTTTCTTTGCTTCCACTTTAGGTTCTTCTAGTTTCTTCCTCACAACCCTTTTGAAAGCTAATGGTGTGTTATCTTTAGACTCTAAACCTGCAGTCACAAGTTCAATGTGAACTACCAGATCCTTTCTTTTTCTCCCTTTCTCTGGGATAGCATCAATGAGTGCCTCAATGTCCTTTGAAACATCTTGTATAAACTTACTTGCATTTCCTTCTTGTTTTTCCCTTTTCTTCTATTTGAACTCTATTTCAACCTCAAGAGTCTTTTGCTGTGCAGTTCCATGAGGTTTCTCTGCCTCACCAATTTTTGCATCAATTAGCATTTTCGCATAGGCATCAAGAATCTATGCATCTACCTCATATCCCATTTCCTCTATCCAAATATTCCTAGGCTTGACTGCCTCCATGAGAGTCACATCCTTCTTAGCCATGAAACAAATATCGGTAGAGTATTTTGTTACTATATGCTTAGGTATTCTTATCCTAGACCTCATAGATTTTTGAAAAGCTTTAAAGTAACCCCATACCTTATCATCTCTTAGACTTCCCAATGCAACAATTGATTTCTTTAGTTGTTTTCCTACTAGGATGTCAAAAGCCCATTGCTTCCTACCAATTCTGGGAGTATCATTCAAAAAGTATAGCATTAAGAAGACAAACAAATTCTCATACCAGAAGGTGCCCTTGTTCTCACCTTTAATTTTCCCTAAGTTGATCAACAATTCTTCAAGCATCTAGCCACAAAGATCTAACTTGATATTATCTCACATGATCTTATATGCAGCCAAAATACATGAATTGGAAACTCAATTCATTCGGTTAGACCAAGTTACCTTGTAGCCTATAACCATGCTTCCAAATTTGATGTCGATGTCGATGTCGATGATAGTTCTCACCTTCATCGATCTCTTGTCTGATGTAGCGCCAGTGATCTACCTCACGAAGTCATTAGATACTTTCTTATCTGGATGTTGCCCTATCAATGACAAACCTATAATTGCCCAGATGGCTTCCTTAGTAATTTTATAGGGTATGTCCAGCCATACGAATTCCCCATGTACTCTACTTAGTACATATCTGACTATTTCATCCTTGAACTCTAGAATATCCAAAATAATTGTGAACCCTAGATCTTTGATGTGTTGATATGCTGGCTTGATCTTACCATATTCTCCCATAAGTTCATTCATATACATCCCTTTGATCTCTAAAGTGCCTAAGTCCTCTATATGACAATGAATGTATGCCCTAACATCTTCTACATACACCACTCCCTCTGGGATGTGAGAAAATGCTCCAACCAAATCTTCCTTGGTAGCCACATGTGGATACCATTTGAAAATTGACCTGGGGCGGTCCTTAACCTCTACTACAGTTGGATTTGCAACAAAAATAGGAACAAAAGATAATCTCACTTCCATGATTAAAAAAAAATACCTTTAGATTGCTTGCCAATAAAATTTTTTAATAAATCCTTCCAGATGCTAGTGTTATTGCTCAAGAAGAAGTTTGATTGCCTCTGAATAGCCTCTGATTGCACTTAGTTGCTCTAAATCGCTCCAAAATCACTCTGGATGCTGGGTGAATAATAATGAAGTGTATTCGACCTTTTATCCATTGAGAGAAAACCCTAATCTTCCATTGACTTAAATGACTGTCAGTGAAAGATACCAGATCTCACTCAGGACATATCCATGCTGGATAATCCTCTCCAATATCTAGAACATCTTCTAGAAACTCCTCTAGGGACATATGCATCATCTTCCATGAAATTGTGCCTACCCCTAAGGCATCTTCCTTAGTTAGCGGATGAGCTCACTACCGGTGTAGAAGAAGCCTCTTCTGCTAGATAGGTAACCTAGACATTCCCATCTAATGATTGCTCTTCAGTCTTCCTCACCCATCCCTGAGTATGATCTCATTGGATTTCATTAACCTTATCTTTTCCTTTTTCATTTGATCCTCCATTGCCAACTGGTGGATTTTTGCTACTACATAACTTATCAATATGTCCAATTTCATTGCATGCATAACATGTAACATTGTTTTTTTGAATTTCCTTGCTAAAACTAGTGAAATTGCTTGACCTGCACTGATTAGCCATATTTCCAAATTTTCCACAAGCATAGAGTTTTACATTCATTCTATAGTCTTCAGTCTTATGACCAATTTTATTGCATTTAGAACATTTATCGAGAGCAAAATCGGGGTTCTAATTTTCTCTATTTCTGCATTGCATAGCCATGTGACCAAATCTATTGCAAACAAAATATCTACCATTGAATTTATAAGCATTGAATTGCCTTACTGATGCTTTATGGTTTTGATCTTCATTAGTAGTATCAGAACTTTGTCCTTGCTCACATCCAAGTCCACTGGAATCTCCAATCCGCCTCTATCTATTCAATAAATCATCAAGTTGTGTTGAGCTGATCTTGAATTTTTCTTTGTACTCACTTGCAATAGTTAAATCATCTCTTAGTATTGTCATTTGTCTCTCAAGCTCTTTCTCATTGTTCGAGGATTGTACCGAATCAGTTCTCAACATATCATTTTCATGAACCAACCTACCACATTCTTCAAATTTGTTCTTTAGGGATACGACAAGATTATCTTCCTTTTTCTTTATGTCCTCAATCTCCTTAGACATCCTCATAGTCATAGCTTGTATTTTATTCTTCATAACCATGTTCTCCTGACTTAATTTATGACATTGTTCCTTAACTGCATTTTTCTCTTCATCATCTTGATTTTGCAAAATTTCCTTTCTCCTAGCTTGAATAGATGATAGCCTCTCTTTAAGGACAAGAATAAATTCTTTAGTAGAATTCAACTCATCTTGTAGCTTTAAGTTATTCAATCTTTTAGCATCATAATATTCAATTGCCATCTCAAAATGCTTCTCCAAAGCCATATTCAATGATTCCGATTTTTGGATCTTCCTCATGCTGCTAAACTTCCTCTAAGGCACAAGGCTCTGATACCAATTGTTGGAAACCAATAACACCGAGAGGGGGGTGAATCAATGTTATACCAAAATAGTAGATTTAAGCCTTAACAAAACATTCATGCACCAACTGGTATACCGGTATAAACAAAATTGAAAGAAGTATTGCAACCAATAAGCCAAACATATAAATGAGAGTCATAACACACATATTTATACATGGAAAACCTTAATGAGGAGAAACCACGGTGGGATTTGTGACCCACAATATCAATTCACTGGCCATATGAAGAGATATTATAATATATGATGGGCCTGCACTTGTAGGAAGGCTTACAGCCTAGAGGACATTAATCAATCACAATAGGAGCCTCATTGACTACATAACATACCAAACAACAATCTGGAGAAGTGTGAACTACTAAGATAGTATCTTCTATGCTAGAATACAGTTCCAATTTAGGCTCTGTTTGTTCCAGTTGATACCCTAAACCCCTTTACCAAAATAACCCTTATAGTAAATTCCTCACATACATAGTCTCTCTAATATATTTTGCATTACATTTGCATCATGATTCATTCCATACATTTCATACTATATCTAAATGATCTAATCAATCTACCCTATATACCCTATACAAATTTATACCTTATGTTGGCTTACAAAGATATAAACAATATTAGATTACATGTTAGTCATATAACATAAATGAATAAACATTAAAACAGGTTGGTGATGTCGGATCCAAGATGTGTTGGCCTCCAATACCGATGACCTTTACTATACCATGTCGGCATGCATTGCCGATAACCAAAGAAATCTTCTATCATGCTAGTGCTGGTGTCGATGCCAGTGTAGAGTCTGTGAAGTTCCTACCGGTACACCATATGAAGCCAAACCCCAAAATCATGTTGCCATAAATGACAACATAGTGAAACCAACCAATAGAGTGTCAATTTCCAACAAGTATAGTTTTGGTTAAGCTCAATACTAGAGGTTTCAAACCTCTTTCACAAACCCAATTTGATCACCTATGATCGACTAAAATCTCTTCATATGATTACAGCATTATTCGCATATAGATAATCTGATAACCATTCATCCCATGATCTACAAGGAGATCTTACATCATATTTATACCAACTTAGGACCTAAACAATTAGGTCGGCCACTTAAAAGATAATACAATAGAATCATTACGTAATCCCAGAAACCATTGTTAAACCAAGTCAGCCTAAGACTGAAACAACATAATCAAACAATAAATCCAACCATTGACATAACAGGAGCATCAACCAACACGTTACATAATCTAGTCCATAACCTAATAGAATAACCAATGGACCCAAAATAGGTTGCCATAAGCCAAATAAAACACCATGAACAACTAGAACACAAGCATGATAACCATCAACATCTTGATAACCTTCTAGAAGCCACACCAATGCCACTTATCAAATTCATGAAAAGATCTTCAACAAAGCACCGTTGATAAAACCCTTACTGTTAACCAAAAGGCTTAGTAGAACATATGATAGCATCCAGATAATCAAATCTTGAACCATTTGAATGTGATACACATTAGGAACACATGAATAACTAGTCCAGCCCAATTCCAACAGTTGGACCAAAACCAGAGACAAATCTTCAGATCAACATCAAAGACCAACCACTCTACCGGAAGCTGGTAGACAACAAAAAAACTAGTGTTGACATCAATGCAACACATAATCAATTCCTCCAAATTGCCAATATTATATATTTAACTACCTTCATCTAATGCATCTTGTATGTTCTTCATAGAAATTATCAAACTCACCTTATTTCTTTTAATCATCTTCAAAATTGTCCTCAATCTCATAGCATTAAACTGAGTCAAAACTTTAGCATTTGTCGCTCTCTCCAAAGACACAAAATGAGAGTCTACTACATTGAGCATGCTTCTAAGATTATCAGAGGGAGTATCTCCTAAATCACACTTAAAGGATGGAAAAAAATTCTCCAATACATCCATGGCTAAAGTTATCAACTATTTGTCTATGGTGTGAGACTTAAGTCATCTCTTGCTTTTGCTTGAGCAAGAGTTGGTAGCTTCAGTGCTTGGATAGGAGATAGTGAACTCAAATCTATTGGTCCTTGTGTGAAATCATCTGAGTCAGTGACAATTTGTTTTCCCTTATCTGTTATGGTGTCTCTTGCCACTGTCACCAAACCTATTCACTTATCTTTTCTCCCTTCTCCTTCTCTACGAATTATGCATCTGCATCTTCCTCATTTTTAGCATCAACCTCTTACTTCCCTTCACCAACTTTTCCAATCTCCTCAGCTACCTTTTTAGAGTCAATGTCTATCACTGGAGGATTTTGTTCAGCTTCACCAAAGACTCCAACATTCTTATCATCAACATCATCAACAATTGTTGCTTGCACATTGATGTGCTCTATCAGAATGGTGTTGGCAATTGACACTCATTGCATTCATATGTTGTCATTGATGGCAACAAGATTCATAAGGAAGCTTACACTGGCACTAGGAGGCATTCACTGGTACCAACACTAGCACTTCAGTGAAGCCGACATCAGGTTTGGACCCGAAGGAAGTTTTATTTGTAAAATTACTTTATTGCATAAAGTCGACATTGTATATCTTTTGTAATATAGTGTAAGCTGACATACGGCTTATTGTTTGTAAGGGTATATAGGTCAGTCTGCTAGGTCATTTTGAATATAGTGACATAGGAGAATATAGTAGAACTATATAATATGAATTATATGTATGTAGATCATTTTTATGTGAATTTTATATCATGCAATGATCTATAGATAGTTTGGAAAGCATTCTTGGAGGAGAAGAGATACTGGTAAAAGGGTTCAAGGTTTATGAATTGGTACAGAGAAGAACTATAACTGGAACTCTTTTTGGCATAGTAGATCCATTGTGTGAGTTCATTATTACTATTTCATTTCAGTAGAAGCTTGTAGTCAGTGAAACTTTTTTGTGGTGAGTAGGTGCTCTAGGCAGTGTTCCTTCCTGCATGTACAGGCCCCCATTTTACGTAATATCCTTTGATATGGCTAGTGAACTGATATTGTGGGTCACAAAACCTACCGTGGTTTTTTGAGGTTTTCCACATATAAATTTTGTGTGTTATGGTGTTCATTTATTTGGATGGTTTATTTTCTTGAAGTTATATGTTTCTTCATTTAACATCTTGAGGAAGATCCTGAAACCAGAATCATTGAACATGGCTATGGAGAAACAACTTGAGATGGCTCTTGAGGATTATGATGTTAAAAGGATAAAGAATTTAAAATTGCAAGATGAATTGAATTTTGCTAATGAATTCATTCTTGTCCTGCAACAGGTTATCATCAGCTCAAGCAAAGAGAAAGGAACTTTTGCAAAACCCGGATGATGAGGGGAAAAATGCACTTAAGGAACAATGTCAAAAACTAAGTCAAGCAAACATGATCATGAAGAATGAAATGCAAGACCTAACTATAAGGTTATCAAAAGATATTGAGGACATAAATAAGAAGATAATCTTGTTATATCTTTGAAGAACAAATTTGATAAATGTGGCAGATTGGCTCATGAGAATAATATGTTGAGAACTGATTTGGCACATTCCCGAAACAATGAACAAGAGCTTTAAAGACAAATAATTACTCTGAGAGATGATCTGACTACTGCAAGTGAGTATAAAGAAAAAATTAGGATTAGTGTTGCACAATTGGATAACTTATTGAAAAGGCAAAGGCAGAATGATGATTCTAGAGGACTTGGATTTGTACAAGGTGAAAGCTCCGGTACTACAAATGAAGATTAGACAACCGGTATACAGAACTCAATAGACCAGAGGAAACTGGTAAGGCAATCTAATGCTTATAAATTCAATGGTAGATGCTTTGTTTGTAATAAATTTGGGCATATGGCTAAACAATGTATAAATAGAGAAAATCAAAACTACAATTGTGTTCCCGGTCAATGCACAAATTGCAAGAAATATGGTCATAGATTAGAAGATTGTAGAATAAATGTCAAATGTCATGCATGTGGAAATTTTGGTCATTTGGCTAATCAATGTAGGTCAAGGAATGACACTGGATATGTTAAAGTAGTTCAAAAGAAAAATGCTACATGTTATGCATGCAACATAATAGGTCATATTGCTAAGCACTACAAAAGAAAGACTCAACCAGTTAGCAATGATAAAGCAAATGAGAAAGGAAAGCATAAGGTATATGAAATTTAACAAGATCACACCAAGAGATGGGTTAGAAACTATAAAGAACCAATTGGAGATGGATCTACACTGGTAACTCCACTGGTAGAACAGAGCATTCCTACACTGACAAGAAATTCCACCGGTAATTGAGGCATATAGCTTAGGGGCTGGAAAATATATTGCAAATCTTGTATATTCCCTAGAGGAGATCTAGAAGAGATCTAGAAGACTTTTGGAGAGTATGAAACCAACATGTGGTAGGGTACGTTGTGAAGCATTTATGATAGTGAAGGATTAGGGTTTACTTGCTGATAAAAGGAGAAAGTGAATTCATTTTCTCTCACCCAAAATTCAAGCAATCCAAAGTGAAGTAAAGGCATTATGAAAGGATTTCTAGAAATCATCAGAGAAGCAATCAAATATTCACACTGGTGATAATTTTTTAGGTATTTCTTCAAAATGGCATCCAGATCATCTACTCCTACTTTCATTGCAAATCTCACCATTGTTGAAGTTAAGGATAGGCTGAGACCCATTTTCAAGGAAGTTCCCTAGATAGCTAAGAGAGCAGACTCTGCGGGTGCATTCTCTAGGGTTCTTGATGACGTGATGTATGTTGAAGATGTAAGGGCATATATTCACTGCAACTTGGAGGATATAGGTACATAAGAGATTAAGGGCATGTATCAATCTATGATACTGGGAGACTCCAAAACAATCAAAATGGAATATAAGATCATTGAGGATCTAGGGTTAATTGGTATTCTGTACATATTGGAATTCAAAGATGAGGTGATTAGATATGTTCTGAGCAGGGTTCACAATGAGTTCATCTGGTTGGATAGGCCCCACATGACACAAAGGAAGAAATTCAAGCAGTCACCAGGTTAGGCAAAGTTGGAGAAGAACTTGGCAAGAATATTTCCACCATTGTAGTTGAAAAGCTCATCGACAGAACCCATGATGGAAGATCTATGAGGGTCAACACTATCAAGGACTTAGATGTAAAATTTGTCAGCATGATAATCAACTATAAGGTAACTCAATCTAGTCGATTGAACTTTGTTGGTAGTTCCACCATCCATGTTTCTTATCAAATGTTAAATAATAATGAGAAGTATGATTTATGTGAATGGCTGAGAAGTGAGTTAATGATAAATATTGGAAAGATTAAGAGTGTTAAGAAATGAACTTTTAGGTTTGCAAATCTCATTGTTTGTTTAATTCTTTACTTCATGAATGAGCTACCTGGTCTAGGGAAGAAGAATTGGGCTCATGACATACCAGTAGGTATGAAAATCAAGGAAGCAATAATCAGTCTGATGAATACTAAGAGTGGGGGGGTGAATTAGTATGCCAAAAATCTCTGCACTTAAACACTTTGCAAGACTAATAGTAAACTAGTAAAATAGTTTAGTAGATAAATCAGTTAACACACATGCAAACCAAATAGCTAATAATGCATTCACCCACATAAGAAAAAACACCATAACACAAGAGATTTTGATGTGGAAACCCAAATGGGAAAAACCACGGTGAGATGAAACTCACAAGTAACTATCTACAAAATAGGAACCAGACCGGTTAAGGCTAGACCAATTAAGGTCTTACAATGTTCTTTACCAGAACATATCTTGTTAGGAATCTCAATCTCTGTTAGGAGATAAGTCCGATTAAAGACTACCTTGCTAGAGGATTTTAGATCCACAGATGTGAACCACCTTGTTAGAGGATTTACAAAAGGCTTTTGGGCCTACCCAGTTAAGGGCTACAAACTTGTCAAAGATGTGAGTAATCAACAAGTGTTTGATCTAGCTAGTAGCACAGACTTCTCAGTTAGATCCTTGATAGCTCATTCCTAATGCACTCCAACATTACTTCAATCTTATACACATTCATATTCTCTCCAACTCCTCAACCACCTTAAACCCTAGAAACAACATAAACTTTTACTACAACCACATCAACAACCTAAAACCCTAGACATGATGTCCTTATAAAGGAATCTGATTTCATGTTGGTCCAATAGGATTACATAACAATTTCCTAGGTTCAATGAACCTAGACATACTTGGTACCACGACACAAAAAGCACCATTTAGGTGTCAGCATCGTCAAACAATCAGTGGATGGTAACTCATCACAAAATGCCAGTTGGCAACTCATTACAGAGTATTACTGGTTCATATAAAATGTTGGTTGCCGGTTTGACAAAAATGAAGACTAGTAAAAATGTGGTATGCTGCTTTAATCCCTCATACCGCTTGGGATCCACAAACCGCTTGGGGTCAACATGCCACTTCAGACCAAGAAACACATTCTAGAAAACACCAATAGTCTAAAGTGTATTATACAACATACTAGTTGGAACAAATGTCGGTTGTGCTCTAATTCGTACATATAAAGGAGAACTCAATGCAAGTGTGTATCCATCAATGACAATCACAACATAAACATAAAAAATGCCAACAATCTCTCACTTTGGCATTGATGGCAACACTTAGGAAAATAAAATTTTGACATCTAAGTGTTTTACAACAAAATCATGCCATTAGCAAAATTGCTCCCCCTAAGCATATACACTATCCCTTTAACAATACAATATATAACACTTTTACATATAGAGCATAAACATTGAGATATTCAGAGCATATATCAAAATTTTGATTACCAAATACTTCTCCCAAATAGAATTCTTCTCCCCCTTTGCCAACAATGACAAAGTACAGCTGAACAACCCTATTTTCATTTGATATTAAAATAATCAAAGTTTATGACAATAAGGAATAATACTTGTTAAAAACAGATTTAAAGTCTTGCAAGAATTGTTTCATCAACAAAGACTAGGACTCAAGTAGGGAGGTGGCTACTTCTTTTTCTATCTGCATCTGGGAGACCTGTTCTTCCATGGCATCAATTGTGCTCATCTCCTATGTAACTGTTAAGGCATCTAGGTTTAGATAGCACTTTTGAAGAATTTGCAATCATGGGAGTAGAACCAGTTATAGCTCTTGCAAATCTCTAGACCGGGTGCTGATGTCTTGCTCCATTTTTGCTGACTAGATGTGAAACCAGTGAATGGTTTTCCCATAAGTTGTAAAGGAATCATAAGGTGGCTTGAATGTGCTCATGTAGGACTGCAAGTCTATTTGAAGCTTTTGCTTCTGAGCTAGCACATCATCATAGAATAGATGGGGTTGGTAGATCTTGCTGAGTAGTAGATTCCCCTCATCCAGAGCATCCCTTATATCCTTTTGTTCTTTCTTTAGTTCAGACCAGAGCTCATTCAACTTCTTCACTAGAGCTATATTAAGAGCTTTTTGATGCTCCTTCTTGACATTTGACTCTACTGCCTCTTCTAGGCTCTACACCTAATCATCCACTATTGTGCATAGGAGCTTAAGTTTAGCTAGTGATGAATCGGTGTTGGGAAGATTTGTACTAGGTATCAAACTAGTAAGAGTTTCCATAGCCGCTTGAATTACATCCTACTCCTTCTTCCTTCAAATAATTTCAAGGCACTCTTGAGCAACCTTGATGCTCTACATTTTCTTCGTTTCACTTGCAGACTGGAGATCGATAGGATTGGTGAGATTAGCTGGTTTGGCTTGACTCCCAGTTGCCTTTGGAGTCTCCATCTGGGTGCTCTTCTCTGCTTCTCTCCTCTTCTCCACTTCCTTATCCTCCTCAGCTTTTCTCTTCTCTGCTTCTTTCCTTTTCTCCTCTTCTTTTTCCTCCTCTTTCTTCTTCCTTTTCTCTACTTCTCTCCTCTTCTCCTTTTCTTTTTCTTCCTCTTCCTTCTTCTTCTCTACTTCCTTCCTCTTCTCCTCTTCTCCTCTTCCTTGTCTTTCTCTTCTTTCTTTTTCTTTTCATCTTCTTGCTTCTTTTTCTCTTCTTCATCCTTTTTCTTCTTCTCCTCTTCATCTTTCTTCTTCTTCTCTTCTTCATCCTTTTTCTTCTTCTCTTCTTCATCCTTTTTCTTCTTCTCTTCTTCATCCTTTTTCCTCTACTTGGCCCATTCCTTTGTTGCTTCCTGTCTATCCTCAACTTGCTTATCAACCTGTTTAGCCTGTTGCTCCTATCTTGTTTCCCTAGATGGTGTTTCCTAAGTAACATCTTCTACGTCTAGGGCATCAACATCAATAGTGTCGATCGGTTCATCAACCAGATTTCCTTCATCATCAAGTACTTTGTCCAGTTTGGATACAACCGATTCTTTCTCAACTTGTCAGTTGGCTTTAGCCACTCGATGCATCTTCAAAGCTTTTAGAGCATGAGTGTGTGTGTCCTTGAGCACTTCCTTACCCTTCCCATCCAGTAATAGGAGTCTTATTCTTCTCATGAAGAAAAGAGCTTTGTATTTGTTCATCACATCGAATAGTTCCGAATTCGATACATTAGGAAAATGTTCAGCAAAAACTTTTTCTCTCATTTCCTGTTCCTACTCTATGGCAATGTGCCATTTATTATCTAAGGACTTATACAAAGAATCTGGTGTTTTAGATCTAATTTCTGAAGGCGACCGGTCATTAACACATAAATATTGAATTATTTCCTTTTCAACCGCTTCCTTTTCATCATCATTAAAGTCATCAAAATACTCAATTAAATCATGTAGCAATTTTCTCCTAATATTCTTTATTATTCTTTGACAATGTGTCAAAGGTTTATAGGAGGAGATATCAATATTAACTGGTGCAGATGATGCCAGTTCATTCTTTGTCTTCTTTCTTGTTTGTCTTGCCTTCTTGGGCTACTCCTCAGACATAGTTTCCTCTGAGTCTGGTGTATTTCTTTTTGTCTTCCTTTTCCTCTCAAAGACTTTAGCCAGTGATTCTTTCGATTAATTCTTGGCTAGTGACCATTTGGTCACTTTTGGACTTGCTGTTGTAACTGGTGCTGATGCTACAGGCATTGCCTTTGCCTTCTTCACTATAGGCTCTTTTCCTTTCTTTGCAAAGGGTTCCTCGACTAGTGCAACCCTTTCCAGATAGGTTCTAGTCCTCTTTTCCTTAGGGTCAAGAGGTGAGGCAATAAGGGTAGAGGCATACCCTTCCAGCATATTGTACATCACCTCATAGCCCATTGGCTCCACTTCTTCCTATTCTAGCTCAACAACCTCCACTATGCATTTATCCACTTGGATGGTGAAACAGATATTGTCTTCATATTTCTTGACGATGTTACCTGATATCCTCACTCTTTGGCTCATTTTGCATCTGAACTCATCAAAATACTTGTTCAGAACATCAAGGTAACTGGTTCCAATTGCTTGAATGCTTTCCTTGATTTTCTTGGTCACCGGTTGGTTAGCAGACCACTGGACATCTTCTACTCCTAGAAAGTAGCCTTGGAAGTAAAAGAACAACCCAACCAGTAGTTGTCCAAACTTGAACCTTAGTGCATTATCCTATTTGATTGACTTCAGATTCAACAGGAGTTGTCTTTGCATACCGGTGCATAGGTCAAATGATGCATCCTCCTTTATCATCCAGTAAGTGGCATTTACCGCTGCAGCAGATATAGAGTTAATTTTGCTAGCAGAGAATGTCCGTTAGCCTATCACCATGCAGGCATACTTAACCAGATCATCCTTGATAGAATTGACTATCATGCCTCAAGAGTCACTCACTAAACCAGTGAGCTTGGACATTTCAGTTTTTCTTATCATCCTTAGGGCTGACACTTCCCCTATGTTGTAGAAATTGGTGACTGCATGAATTGCTTGTGGTGTGATATCATGTGTTCTCTCCAGGTACATCTTGTCACCATGGACTCTGCTCAAAATGATCCTTATATGATCCTCTGTGAAATCCTCCAAGAAGTAAATAGCATTGTGGAGCTTCTTCTTCTCCAAAATATTATACTCCGGTTTGATCTTCTTATCCTTTCCACAAAATAAACCTAACTGGGAGTGGATAGCTAGAGACCCTAGGTCTTCAATCTTGCAATCTATGTAGTAAAAAATTCCCTCTTCTACTATCACACCAGCTGGAACTTGTGATAGGGCTTTATACTTAGACTTTCATTGAATAAAACTTGCAGACTCGATAGATGCACTAGAACTGGTATGAGATGTGGAATCCATGATAGAAATTTTAAGAACTCGAGAAACACCTTTCGAAACACGTGAATTTAGGGATTGCAGATTCTCCTTCACTTCACACTCCATCAGTTGCTAAATCACTACTTTGTGTTCTCCACTTGACCATTTGCAATTTGAATTTGAATCTCCTTCGCGGTTTCTCAATTTCTCAAAATCTCAACTCAAATCGCCTTTTTGTCGCTTTTCTCTTTGAAAAACTTTTCTTTGCTCAAAAACTAATAGTGAGAAATGATTTAAAAAATGCTTTTAAGAATATTCCTCACCTACCATCATTAATGCTCCTCCATTAGGGCATAAACCCTAATTTTCCTTTTTACCATTTCTGGTCTTCTGCCAAATGACAGGTATCATATACCAGTTAAGGTGTTTTGCTGGTATAAACTAGGGGTTCGAAACATTTCACCATTTTCTCCCCTTAAGCTTTTCTGAAGCTTAGTTTGTCGGTTCTGTGATTTCCACACTAGGTGCAAAAACCAATTCCTCTTGTAACATCATTGGTTTCTTCTTCCAAGTTTTGTTCATGTTTGCTTAAATAGTGTCAACATCAATGTTTCCTTCCGGAGTGACCAGTATATCATCAGATATGTTCTTTCTTGATCTATAGAATCTGGAAATGTGACCCGGTTTGTTGCAGTGATAGCAGACCAATCCAGGTGCTCTCCAAGGTCCATTGTTCATGTTTCCATTCTTCCTTCTGCATGTTGCAGTAGTGTGACCATGACCATGATAGACCATAGAGTTTTCTCTCCATCCGGTTGCCTCTTGATAGCCACTGCTTCTTTGTTGATGATTGAAGGCATTAAACTAGTTGTGATTCCAGTTCACAAAAGGTTCAAGACCAGCTCCTTGGGTCATCTAAGGATATCTATCAATGTTGTTCATAATTAACCTGCATTCAGATGCTCTATGACCATACTTGGTGCATGCATAACAGTTACCATTGAATCTATAGGATCTAGGCTTATCATTTAGGAAATAAGGAAAATTGTTGTAAACCTTACTCCTACACACATTTGCAGTATGTCCTTCTTTAAGATAGTTGAAGCAAACAGGTTTAAACTTTTGCTTACCTTTATCCTTTGATGTCGGTTGTTTCTTTGATGTTCCAGTATTTGTACCAGAGGTCTCACCTTCCTCATGACTAGAATATCCAAGTCCATTGGTATTCTTGACCGGTTTGGCAGATTCAAGCTTTTTCTCTAGCTTGACAGTACTCTTGTTGAACTTAGCAAGTATTTCCTTTGACTCAGAGAGTTCTTTGGAAATAGTAGCATTTGTTTCCAATAGGTTTTCATTCTCAGAGATGGCAATGTTTAGTTCTCCTTGCATGTCTTCCTTTTCCACTTTGCTTGCATGGAGTTGAGCAGTTAGGGCACTGATCTCTTGTTTCATCTTGGAGATCTCATGATCTCTTTCTTTCACTAGATCTTCAGCTTTCCTTCGGTTCTCAAGCTCCTGACACATCCGGATGGTCAGTCCTTCCAACTCCTTTCTTAGGTTGGAGTTTGATTCATTCAACTTATTTACTTCTACAATTAGGGCTTCCATGTCTGCTTCATTTGAAGAACTATTTTCAGATAGCTCCATCAACTTTTCAACATGTTCTCTCCTATTTGCTTGAGATGCCTTTTATTTGACCATAAGATCATCATAGGCTTGCTTAGACTAAGTGAGCTGATGTGTAATTTCCCTTACAGAGTATTCCCCCATATCTCTTTCCAAGTGGTTAAACTTATAGAAAGGTAGGCTCTAATACCAATTGATGAATACTAAGAGGGGGGGGGTGAATTAGTATGCCAAAAATCTCTACACTTAAACACTTTGCAGGACTAATAGTAAACTAGTAAAATAGTTTAGCAGACAAACCGGTTAACACACATGCAAACCAAATAGCTAATAATGCATTCACCCACAGAAGCAAAAACACCATAACTCAAGAGATTTTGACATGGAAACCCAAATGGGGAAAACCATGGTGAGATGGAACTCACAAGTAACTATTTGTAGAATAGGAACCAAATAGGTTAAGGTCAGACCAGTTAAGGTCTTACAATGTTCTTTACTAGAATAGATCCTGTTAGGAATCTCAATCTTTGTTAGGAGATAAGTCTGATTAAAGACTACCTTGCTAGAGGATTTTAGATCCATAGATGTGAACCACCTTGTTAGAGGATTTACAAAAGGCTTTTGGGCCTACCCGGTTAAGGGCTACA
This sequence comes from Cryptomeria japonica, assembly GCF_030272615.1. Taxonomy (NCBI): domain Eukaryota; kingdom Viridiplantae; phylum Streptophyta; class Pinopsida; order Cupressales; family Cupressaceae; genus Cryptomeria; species Cryptomeria japonica. Next base: position 82,059 of record NW_026729249.1, on the reverse strand, counting down.
GACTTGTCAAAGATGTGAGTAATCAACAAGTGTTTGATCTAGCTAGTAGCATAGACTGCTCGGTTAGATCCTTGATAGCTCATTCCTAATGCACTCTAGCATTACTTTAGTCTTATACATATTCATATTCTCTCCAACTCCTCAACCACCTTAAACCCTAGAAACAACATAAAATTTTGCTACAACCACATCAACAACCTAAAACCCTAGACATGATGTCCTTATAAAGGAATCTGATTTCATGTCGGTCCAATAGGATTACATAACAATTTCCTAGGTTCAATGAACCTGGACATACTTGGTACCATGACACAAAAAGAACCATTTAGGTGTCAGCACCGTCAAACAATCGGTGGATGGTAACTCATCACAGAGTATTACTGGTTCATATAAAATGCCGGTTGCCGATTCGACAAAAATGAAGACTAGTAAAAATGTGTTATGCCACTTTAATCCCTCGTACCACTTGGGATCCATGAACCACTTGGGGTCAACATGCCGCTTCAGACCGGGAAACACATTCTGCAAAACACCAATAGTCTAAAGACTATTATACAACATATCGGTTGGAACAAATGTTGTTTGTGGTCTAACTCATACATATAAAGGAGATCTTAATGCAACTGTGTGTTCATCAATGACAATCACAACATAAACATCAAAAATGCCAACATGGTTTTGGTACCAGAAGGGATGAAAAGCTTTGGGGCTATTTCAAAACATTTTAGGTAAACATGAGACAGAAGGAAAGAATATCAAAGCACATTGTGGATAAGAACTCCACTAATATTTGTTTTATGGTGAAAACTAATGAAAGTCTTATGGAGGCAGTAGAACCTAGGATCATATGGATCACTGAGATTGGATATGAAGTGGATTATAGCATTTTTTACCTCTATGCAAAAATGTTGCTTGAAGCTCCATTGGATGATAAAATATAACACTTTGGTACTGCTGAAGAAAAGGCTCTTGAAGTCAAAATTGGCTTTGACAAGAAAAGAAGAGAGAAGAAAATAGACAAGATGTCTGCATATACACAAGATGTAATTCATAAGATAGATACTCAACTAGGTTTTGGATCCAAACTGACAAAGGAATCGGCAATGGTTAGTGCTCCTGAGGCAAAGAGGCTTGAAAATTTTCATTTCTTCTGTCACTTTTGACTCTAATCCAGAGGACAATGAACCTCTAACATTCAGAAGGGTAGAAAGAAAGAAGCTGACTAGCCTTTGGTAGAGGAGAAGAAGGTGGGGCCAAGGAGGAAGCCTGTGAGAAAAGTAACAAAACCTACTACACCCCCACCTCTGGCAAGGAAACCTATTCAGAAGAGGAAACCAGTCACATCCACTCTGGTAAACCACAACAAGAAGAAAAAGAATGATTATGATACTAAATCTGGTAAGGCTACAATGACCTATGCTGAACTGATTGATAAAATAACCCAGGATGGAATTTTGAAAAATGTATCCATTTATTATGAATATCTAGAGGATAATGAGAAGAATGAGATTGAAGAGGTAATTTTGTTACATATAGATATATATAAGAAATCCGGAGTAGAAATTTTGAAGGAAATTCCTCTATCACTATACAAAAAATTAGATGCTAGAAGACTTGATGCAATCAAGAGGGATAGAGAAATTAAGGAAGTATTAATTTTGGGTATGTGTGGATCAATGAGGGAATGAAAAGATGCATAGATATTGCTAACATAATAGGTTTTTAGTAGAAGAACTCGGTAAATAAGCCTAATGATGGGCAGGGTAAATGAGGTAGTAAATGAGACCAAAGATGGTTGGACCAAATTCTTCCAAAAGAATCCTGATTTTCTCACCTCCCAAGAAGAATTTGTAAAAGCAAGAACTTCCACCATCCCAAACAGATCTAAAGGGAAAGGTATTTTGGATAGTTCAGTTCCAATTTTGAATAAACCAGTAGTAAATGAGAGTGTAGAGTTAATACCAGCAGAAACAACTTTTGAACAAGGCAATTTGTAGGGTACAACCAATATTATGGATAATACTCCACCGATAGTAATAGATACTGCACCAAGTGGCAAAGCCACTAGTGCTAAGGAGCATAAGGAAAAGGGAACTGAGACTATACCGACAGTTAATATTGATTCCCCGACAAAGGTTTTGGCAACTGACACTTCTCGAGTTGAGAAGAAATCAATCACTAAGATGAGTTCCACTAAGTTAATGATGATGTCTACTTAGAAACTAATAAAGAAGGGATCAACAGATAAAGGAATAATAGATCACTCAATCACAGTTTTGCATAGACTAATTCCTTATTGCAAGATTGAAAATAAAGCAAGCCCTTCCGGAAAGCTTAAGGCATTAACTGAGCATATATCTAACAACTTTCAATCTTTGCAACAAATTTCAGACCAACAGGTGCATGAGAGATTTACTATGGCTAAGAGAGCCACTTTTGATCAAATTATTGAAACAGAGAAGAAGAAAATTGAAGGAAAATTGATTCTTATTGAGAACTGCTTAAAACAGTGTACAAATATCTACAGGGTATGTTGTAACATAGAAACTCTTATAAAAAATGTAGATAGCAGATTAAAGGAGTTACATAATAAGGTTGCCAATATTGCAGACTCTTTTGATGGATTAACCTCACTAACAACATTTGTTGATGGACAAATTTTATCCTTGGAGAACCAAAATTTTTTGAAAAGGAAAGAGACAAGATCATTCAAAGAGAAAGAAGTCTTAGATGATTGGTGATTCCAAGATTGGATTCACTCGGTGTACATAAGAGGGAATGTATGGATATGATCGCTAAGCCCATATTGGTAGAAGTCAAGGAGAAGGAAACATTTGCACACTTACTGAGTGGACTTGTATCCATATCTAAAACCTTCAGAACTAGCTGGGATACATATTTATAGTTGCTAGACAAGGCTTACCCAAAAATTTTGAAATTGGTCAAGCTCTGGTAAAGTAATTTGTATTTATTAACTCTTTCAATTCTTTCACCAATCTTTGGAATTGATGCCAAAAGGGGAGTGTATTTAATGTGAAAAATATTACACAAAAATATGGGAATGATATTAAGAAAGAGTGTATTGCTTAGGGGGAGCATACTTTAGGTCGAACTGGGCAGGAATCTATTTTTCACATGAGTGTTGCCATCAATGCCAAAGGGGGAGATTGTTGGCAATTGACACTCATTGGATTCGTATGTTGTCATTGATGGCAACATGGAAACATGGTTACTTGGCAACAAGACTCATAAGGAATCTTACACCAGCACTAGGAGGCATTCACCAGTAGACACCAACATTGGAGAATCTAGGGTTACACCAGCATCGACATCCGACACTTCAGTGAAGCCGACATCAAGATTGGACTTGGAGGAAGTTTTATTTGTAAAATCATTTTATTGTATAAAGCCAACATTTTATATATTTGTAATAAATTGTAAGTTGACATATGGCTTATTGTTTGTAAGGGTATATAGGTTAGTCTACAAGGTCATTTTGAATATGGTGACATAGGAGAGTATAGTAGAACTGTATAATGCAAAGTATATATATGTAGATCATTTGTATGTGAATGTTATATCATGCAATGATCTGTAGATAGTTTGGAAAGCATTCTTGGAGGAGAAGAGATACCGGTAGAAGGGTTCAAGGTTTATGAATTGGTACAGAGCATAACTATAAATAGAACTCTTTTTGGCATAGTAGATGCATTGTGTGAGTTCATTATTACTATTTCATTTCAGCAGAAGCTTGTAGTCAGTGAGACTATTTTTTGGTGAGAAGTGTGCAAAAAATAAACTGATATTGTGGGTCACAAATACCACCATGGTTTTTTGAGGTTTTCCACGTATAAATTTTGTGTGTTATAGTGTTCTATGTGGATGGTTTATTTTCTTCAATTTATATGTTTCTTCATTTACTAGTTTATATGTGTATGTTATAAAAAGGTAAAATCATATCTTACTAGCAGAACACTGATTCACCCCCCCTCCCAGTGTTCTTGGATCCCAACAAATGGCTCACTCAATTCGTTGATCTTTCTACACATCAGGAACCGATGTTTGTAGTTTTAGAATGGAAGTGTCTTCATGTGTCTATTCTTCCAGGTGGGTGGCATATTTCATCAGATTTACTTCATATTTGTTCTCTTCCAAAAATTGTTTCAAAATTGCTTTGGTCTCTCAAGCAACTTAATCTATTTTCCCAAGCATAATCTTGTTCACTCTCTTTTTACTTCTAAATCTATCTTTTGTTGCAATCTTTAGCAATCTATCAACTTCAGCCTTAGAAATTATAGAAGACAAATTGAATAGTATATATTATTTTATTCTTTCATCCTGTAAGCTGCTTGTATGTCTCCTGGCATCCAAAATATCATACAAACCCTTCAGAATCATATATGACATCTCTATCAAAGATTTTCTATAAGCATTCATATACCGTACAAAAACTTCCTCTATAGCTCTTTGATCATTATCATCACAGTTTTCATAATATATAGATATCTTCTTCAAATTTCCTTCTTTCACTAGTGCGTGAGCACCTAGGACTTAGACTTTTTAGTTTTTTTAATTTTGGTTTGTACTAACCCTAGCCAAGTTAGTAGTGAATAAGGACTCCAGGAGGGTCCAAGAGTTAGTGTTTTGAGTCAATGTAGGCCTAGGTTGAGTTCATTCTTCTTAGGTTTGCATCTTTGTGTAAATAGTGAGTTTGAGTAGGTAATTGACCTTCTTGATGGTCAAAAGTGTCAAAAATTGGTATAGGCATTAGGGAGGGTTAAATTAGTCTTAGGAATGTTTTAAAAGTTATTTGTGATGACTTGGAATAGGTCTTATAGGTTGGAAAGACCAAAAGTGCAAAAATTGCAAAGTTGCAAAAAGTTGTCATGACAACTTTTGTCATGAATTGGTTAGCGATGGAGTTAGGGATTGTCCAATTCCCTAGGATGAATCCACACTTGGGAAAGCTATAAGTACCCTCTCTTTCATGGTTACCTAGGTTGGTGAATGTATTTTGTAAGTTCAACAATCTGAAACTACTCATTTTCAAACTAGTTGGCAACATTTTGGCTTGATTTTACTCATTTTGTGATTGAAAATGGATTGAATCCATTGATCCAAAAATGGATTGAGTTTCATTAGTGTGTTAAAACATTTTTGGTTCAATTTTAATCTTTTTAGATAGTTTTCATTGGTCTTTTCTTGCTTTGTTTTGTAAACAATCATTTTTGGCTTGTATATAATAGTTTTTTTGTAAAAATGGTTGCCCCATGAGTTCCACATGTGCTGCCATCACGGCTTGTTGGGAAATGATGGGAAACCACCTGTAAAATGTACATATGTAGGGACATGTTTTGGAGAATATTTTTAACATGACTGTCACCTTGTTCTAGGCGAGTTTAGGAGCAACCCGACTAGAGGAAATAAGGTGAAAATGAAGTGCCAAGTGAAGAGGTGAATGCCAAATCACTTTCTAAGTTTTTGGAGGGGTCCAAGGAGTTGGGAAAAATTTTCCAATGTGATGAGAATCCTTTAAAAGATCATTTAATGCTCAAACCCCAACTTGACCAGTCACTACAGGCTAGAAGGCCTAGAAACCCTTCAAAACCCTCATTTTGGGGTTAGCACATTGAATGGTGAGATAAGAAGCCAAAACCACAAAAATATCTTGAGATTAGGTGAACCATTGAAGAAAAAACAAACTTGTTTGGGGGTCTTTTCAACCATTTTCACCCAAGCCCTAAAAAACGGGTTTCAGGAGACCTAATTGGGCTAATTCCTTGTAGCCCTTTTCTAGGCAAGATTTAAAAATTGGTAAGAAACCCAATGATTGCAAACCTAAAATGGACCCTAAATGAATTCAAAACATGAAAGAAGAAACATCCACACCTCTACATCATCTCACAATGGTAGGAGGTCAGTTTGACAACTTGAAGCCAAGAAGCCATAATTGAGCACATGGGAAGCACTGTGAAATTGGTAGGGTTCCTAGCTAAGACACTTGAAGAAAAACCTTGGAATGGTCAAGAGTCAAGCCATAGAAGAGAATGAGAAGGACTTAGAGGTCTAGAGAGCAACTAGGCCTGGTGAGTTGGTGGAATTGAGCAACACCAACTAGGTGAACCCCATCATTCACTACCTCATCAATTATCCCATTTAATGACATTGAGAGCACAACATTATAAGTACCTTCTATTTTTCTAGATTTTAGAGCTTCATCAAGCTTAGACTTTGGCTTCTTTCTAGATCTAGCTCTACCAGATGGCTCACCTTTAGTTCTGGGTTTCTTGCTTGGTTGGGCTTCACTAGATTGAGGCTTCTTCACCATCCTTACATAGGTAACTATCTTATTCACCTCTCTCACTACTTCATCAAAATCTATCTCTACATCTTCAGCAGTGGCTGCAACATATAACATTTCTTTCTCTTCATAGTTCCATCAATTAACTTGGTTTGAGACTTGGGTGGAGGGACAAGCTTCTTAGCACCAGAGGTAGGTGGTGACTTTTTTTTCTTGGGAGGAGTGGAGACTAGTTTTGTCTTCTTAGGCATGTCCTTATCTTTCAAAATGTTTTATTCCCTAGCCTTTTGAACAAATTTCTTGATTATACCCATTTGTTATGCATGCTCTTCTACTTCTTTTTTGACTTTCCTCTTTCTTCCGGGCTCAGTGAATTTCTTATGTAGGTTTAGATTTTTCTCCTTGTAGGTGCCAAAAATTTCTTCTTTCTCATCAACTAGTGTACTTGGAAGATGTTGTGCATAAGAATCAAGAGTATTTCCATCTACTTTATACCCCGTGGGCATGATCCAAATTTTTCTTGGTTCCATTGCCTCCATATGGCATTGATCTTTGTCTACCATAAAGCATATGGTATCTTCATATTTTTCAACAATATCCTTTGGAATCTTCTCTCTGCTTTTTATCATATCTTGAAATGATTTGAAATAACCCCACAAAGAAAATTTATGTGATACTACATCACCCAATCCTTGCAAACCTTCCTTAATTTGAACTACCATCGCTTTATCATAAGCCCATAGTACTTTTCCTATACTGGCGATTTCATTCAAAAAGTAAAGTGCCAAATAGATAATCAAATAACTAAACTTGAAAACATGATTCTTATCTTGTTTATTCTTATTTAGATTTCTCATAAGCTCACTTAGAAGCACTGCACATAGATCATATTTCTTGTCCTCCTTGAGTATCTAATAGGCTACATATATTGTAGTACCGGATACTGATTTTTTTCTACTAGACTGGTACACCTTATATCCTATCACCATTGAAGAAAATCTCACATCATATTCAATGATATCACTTATTGTCATTGACCAGTTGTCATGATTGGATTTGGTTACTTCTATCACTGTCGTGTTCTTAACATGTCTCAGATTGGGGATGTCATCGGTTGCATTTAAATAGGTTACCACTTGAATGACTTCTTTTGTAATATTATGAGATCTATCTAGCCATATAAACTCGTCATGGATTTGGCTCAAGACAAACCTAACCCATTTGAGTTCATCGAAAACCAAAAATGGAACAAACTGGATAAAACCCTTGACTTGCAATGATTTCAATTTAGGCTCTAGATTCCCCATATCATCCATCATATGCTTGGTGTATAATGATAACGTGTCTGCATTCCCAATCTCTTTGATATTGCAGTGAATGTATGCCCTAATATCCTCATTAATACTAAGAGTGGGGTGAATCAGTATTATGCAATTCATAAATTTATTAAATGGACTCTTAAACCACCATATGCGTAAGAATGAAAGTAAAGTGTAGAAACATAAACCAATCAACCATAAAACCATAACACCAAAGTTTTTATATGAAAACCCAAAAAGAGAAAAACCACAGTGGGATTTGAACCCACAATATTATTATACTTTGATCAGGAATATGATAATATTACAAAAAGGGGAATGCACTTGCATTCAAGCACACTGCCTAGAGCTCACTGCTCAAATACAAAAGAGGGCTATAGCTTGAAGGACTGAATATCCTACAAATGATTATTATTGTGTCTGAACTGAAAAATAGCATCTACTAATGCCAAATAGCAGTTCCAATTAAGCACAAATTGACTGTCTTCCTCTGTTATGCCAATCTCCTCTGTTTTACTACATAGTCATATACTAGAGCACCAAATTCGCACATTGATGCTCATTCATTCATCACATATTAAATTTCACACATCTATTATACATCTACCATACCGAAATGATAATACAAGTTGATCTTATATATCTGTACCACCAAAATAGATCTCCATTATGTCAACTTCAAAAAACCGCACAACATGCAACATGAAACATTTAACCATAAGTCAGCTCAATCTGCTTACCAATCCATATGTAGACCCAAACAAATTGATAAAAATCTTTGCACATGTCATCTCAATCTCCTCAAACTCAAAACCAATCATTGAAATCATCCCAAATATTTCGTATCACACATTACACCAAAATAGCTCTATTCTTCCCAAATTACTAGATACCGTGTAGAACACAAGATATCATTGAGATGGGGGATGAATCGGTGATTATAAAAAAATTTAAATAATGTGTACAACTAGTAGGATAATGAAAGAACTAACAAGAAACCACACACAAGAGCACATCACATAACACCAGATATATGAGGAAAACCCAATGTGGGAAAAACCTCGGTGAGAAATACTGCTGGAGATCTATTGCTCCAATCTAGCCTCATAATGAAATAATAGTTTTACAATTTTTAGTGCACCAACCCAAGGAGCACCAACCCAAGGAGAACCAACCCCTTGCAATTTATGAGCACCTACCCAAAGGAGAACCAACCCCTATTCTATTTTGAGCACCAACTCAAGGAAAACCAACCCCTGCACTAAGCATCCACTCAGTGAAACACAATGAGATGTAAAATTAATATAATGATAAACACCTAGTTACAAATGAGTTTTGTAACACTTGGAAACTATTCACTCTACCAGTTGAACTCTTTTCTGTTGCACTACTTTTCTTTTCTATCGATCCTCTGATCTTACTATTTGAATCCTCTACAATTCAGTTTCTGCCTTGTTAGATCTTCTCAGAAACTCATTGTGCTCCCTTTCACTCTCTGCTGCTATCTTATTGGTTCAGACACTACTGGTATAATCGACTGTTATACTCTATAATAGTTTACCAGTTACCTTAACCCTTTCTGGTAACACCTATCTTACCGGTTCATCTCCAACACTCAATCATTTCAATATTCTTCTATCACACTCAGACTAATCAACTCTCACCTCTTAGAGATTCACTTTATCATAAATCTCTCATCCACCATCCTTTTTCTTAGATCTACGATCTACACATTTATACTCTTTCTTTCCTACCAAAACAAAACTCAAACTTCACGCACTTAGGGTTTTCTTCACTAACCTTGATCTGTAACAAATCAGATCTCATCTTCTTGGATTGACAACCTACAATAGTACAAAAAAAATCTTTGTCCTCTTTTTTATTCTTCCTATAAACATTTACTATATTTAGCAAACTGGACTCTGTTCATCAATCTTGATTTCATAGATCACAATAAATGATTTGATTGTTTCTTTCTCCAGATCAAAAAGATGATCAAATATCCTGCTTTGATCATAATGTCAAAGAATTGAATATCTACCCTTTGATTTGTTTTGAGCCACTATCCTATGTAACTGATGTGTTTTTTGAAGTCAACATTTATTACCAACTTAGTTGGCAAGTACCTCGTCGATGCACCATTCACCTACCACTACATGTGCGCCACTTGGAGTCCACATGACATCTCTATCAGCATCCAACTCACTTGATTGTGTTGGTTCAAACTTGGTCACCGACCAAACGTGCTACAGGTATATAGTAATTGGTTAACCTTCATATTGTGCACTGCTTTGTTCTATCGGTTAGAACATGTTATATCTGACTACACTTACTTACCAGGTTTTCTTGCTTAGTGATTAAAATACTTACTAGTTGACATCAACATGCCAAAAATCTCTAATGCCAATAACAACATCTTGCATATTGGTTGACATCAATAACAATACAATGCCAACAATCTCCCCCTTTGGCATTGATGTCAACACACATATTATCCGGTTAACCTCCACAACCCAGACTCACAATATGCACTATCCCCAACTGCATTCTTTATCCCCCTTTGACAAAAATGACAAAAGGATCAGACACCAATTACTGGTAGGCCAAACAACTCTACTATGCCTCCCAATAGGCCAATTGTGACTTTTGTAGATAGACAAATTGAATAGACTATAAAACTCACAAATGAGGATTGATGATCAAGTTCTCCCCCTATGAAGTTACTCTCCTAGTCCAGCTGATGGAAAATTTGGTAGATAAACAAATGGAATAAACAACTTCCCAAAGCTTCAAACCAGTCGGTACTACCATACAGACATCTGATCTCCCCCTGTATCCAACATATTGACCAAGAGTAAAAAATGCATGGCTATGAATTCCCCCTGAACCACAAATATCCATACACATTTAAGTGCATAAGGTTGGTGAGAAAACTCCTAACTTATGTCTTAGATACTCAAACGTGTTTATTGATGGAGGTTTTGTGAAGATATCAACAACTTTTTCACTTGTAGGAACATATTCTACCTTCACTTCTTGCTCTGCAAGCTTAACTCTGAGAAAGTGGTGTTTGGTGGAAATGTGCTTTGCCCTTGAGTGCATAATTGGATTCTTTGAAATGTTGATTGCACTTGAGTTATCACATCGGATTGAAATAGGGTCATATATTTCTATCTGAATGTCCTTGAGGGTTTTCTTCATCCATAGCACCTTAAAAAAACATGTAGCAACAACAATATATTTTGCTTCAACAGTATATAAGGAGGCTGAATCCTACTTCGTGTTGTGCCATGAAACTAACTGGTCACCTAAAAAGAATTGGCCACCGCTTGTTCTTTTTTGGTCATCAATGTAACCTACCTAATCAGCATCAGTGTAGGCCTATAAAGTGAAATATCATTGCTTTGGATACCATAAGCTATAATTAAGTGTTTCTTGTAGGTACCTAAAGATTCTTCTAACTACATTCTCATGTGACTATTTAGGTGCAACTTAAAATAGTGCCACCATACATACTACCTGCACTATATCTAGTCTTGAGGCAGTAAGGTATAACAGACTACCAATTATAGATCTATACAAGGTCTGATCCACTTCTGGTGACTCATCAACCTTGTTCAACTTGCATTTGGTCACCATGGGGTACTTACCGGTTGTCTTACATCTGAAACTTCTTCAACATGTCTCTGGCATACTTGGTTTCAAAGATAAATATTCCTTTATCTTGCTATGAAATTTACAAACCAAGAAAATATAACAGCTCTCCAAGCATTGACATCTCAAACTCTAATTACATCTGATTAGTAAACTCTTTACACAACATATCCTTGTTGCCTCCAAATATTATATCATCCACATATACAACAACAATAATCAGGTGATTTCCATCTACTTTGATGTACAAATTACTATCCGCACTTCCCTTTCTGAAACCTTGCTCCTTAAGATACTTATCTAACCTTTAATACAATACTCTTGGAGCCTTCTTTAAACCATACAATGCTTTCTTCATTCAACATACACAAGTTTCATCATCATGCAACCAAAAACCTTCTGGTTGTTCTATGTAGACTTCTTCTTCCAAATTTCCATTCAAGAAAGAAGACTTGACATCCATTTGATATACCTTGTATCCTTTGAAGGCAGATAATGTTAAGAACATTCCAATAGCCTCAAGTCTTGTAACCAATGCAAATGTTTCTTCAAAATCAATTCCTTCTACTTGAGAAAACCCTTTGTACATTAACCTTTCTTTATGCCTAACAATCTAACCTTCTTCATTCATCTTGCCCCGGTAGACCCATTTAGTACCAATAACTTTTTTTCTGCTAGTCTAGGAACTAATTCCCAAGTCTTGTTCTTTTCAATCTGTTGCAGCTCTTCTTCCATAGAATCCATCCATTTATCACTTTTGTTGGCCTCATTAAATGTCTTGGGTTCCATTTTAGTCATGAGGCAGAAATTCACTTGTTCATTATTTTGGGAAAGTCTTCTTCTTGTTTGCATACATGTTGGCATTGTGTTGTCATTGATCTCAAGCGGTATAACATAAAGAAGGACAAACAATATGGGAGAATAGTTGATATGTTGTTAGTGCTATCAATTGGTAGTGTGGACATTGAATCCACTAGGTAAGCATGTTGGAGTAACCAATTTACATGTCAGTATTGGGAAGAAGGGTTTGGTTTGTGAGTATGCATGTTGATGGTGAACAAGCATGATAGAGAAGTGACTAGTGAGTGATGGGAACCAAAAAGCGTGTGACTAGCTGAACTCACTGTAGCATGAACTAATGAAGGGTTAGTAGTGCAACTAGTATGCTAGTATGTTGTCAACTAGCAGGACTCCCTACGAGAAAGAGAAGGTTGATAGAGTGTGTGCTGCTTTAGTGAGAAAAGATGACATATGGAAAAGCTATCAGGACATATATCAAGATGAAGAGGTATCCTCTCTTCAGTGATGTCACATCATTACCCACAGGTGACATAGATCTTCCTCCACCGATGTTTAGTAGTTGAAGTGCAATTGTCTATTCCTCCCTTGACATATGATTGGATGTAGAGACCAGATGACTAATGTAGAAGATGAGTTTGCCTTCTGAGGTTGAGATTAGAGATGTGCACTAGATCAGAATGTGAAGACATTGTTAGACAATTTAGATAACCAGAAGACAACTGAGAGGGGGGGGGGTGAATCAGTTGTCACAGATTACCAAAAGCATTATCAATTAAAAACAACAATACCTGAATAAAAATTAATCCAATTAAGCATAAACAATAATCATAGAATAAAATCCATCCACACAACACCAAGATTTGTATGTGGAAAACCTGATAAAGGGAAAAACCACAGTGAAAGGCCTACCCACAATCAGATAATACTTCTCTAGTAAGTATGTGAATTTACAATGAAGGGGCCTACACTTGTAGGAAGGCCAATATCCTAGAGAACACTACTCATCATAAAAGGAGTCTCACTAACTACATACAAATCTTGACTACAATCCGAAGAAGTGTTGAACTATAAAAGATAGCATCTCCTATGCCTGAGTACAGTTTCGATTAAGCTCAATACTAGAGGACTAAATCCTCTTGCAAACTCAATTCAATCTCCATTGATCGACCAACTCCTCTGTCTGAATGATATTACAATATTCACACATTACATGTTAGCATTCTACACTCTAATGAGAAATGATGGTGTTGTCATTGATGGAAACCTTTTGGCAACCACCTAGCATTCATCTGGTAAAGCCACCGGTAGGCACCGACACCGGCATAGACATCTACATACACTGGCAGGCACTTCACTGATAGTGGCTACATTGCATATCGGCACCCCAGCCGACAAGAATAAACTTTTGTTTAATTGTAAGTATCTTTTATAAAGCCGACATGGCATATTGTAAAAGACTCATATATATGTATGAGATCTTATAGGTCATTCTGGGTAAGAAGTATGGTAGAAGGATACATGAATGAATGATATTTTTGTATAAGGAGATATAAGTTGACAACAAAGGTTTATGGTTATAGTATGAGCTTAAACCTATACTGAACTTGGCATAGTTGATGCTGATTTGAAGCAGTACATTGTATTGGGTTTTCATAATCCATTTTGTAAGTCAGTGAGACTTCTATTTTGTAGATTGAGCAGTGAGCTCTAGCCAGTTGGTCTTCCTACATGTGCAGGACCCTCATTGTAAGTAATACTTATTCATTAGGTAGTGAGTGAATATTGTGGTTCATAAATCCCACTGAGGTTTTTCCCACACTGGGTTTCCTCGTTAAACATCTTGTGTTATGGTGTGTTTTCTATGATGTCATTATTGTTCCTATTTATTGCACTAATTCTTATTTACCGATACACTATTTTTGAATGCACAATACTTAATAAGGTTAAATATTTTGTTAACCAGTTAGATACTGATTCACCCCCCCTCTCAGTATCTTTGGGACTATCATTAATCCTAACAATTGGTATCAGAGCCTAGTCCTATATTTTCAAAAGCCTAACAACTTGAGGAGGATTTTGACACCGTTATAGATGGAGAACTTAAGAAATCAATTGGAAGGAGCTCTTATAGACTATGATTCAGAGAAGTTGCAGAATATCAAACTTGAAGATGATCTAAGGACTGCACAAGAATTCATTCAAGGGCTTCAAGAGAATCTTACTATTGCTAGAAATAAAAATAAATAAATTCATGAGAAGATGCAGAGTGATAATGATGAAAAGAAAACTCTTAATGAACTTGTGAACAAGATGAGACAAGAAAATAGTACTATGAGGAATGAAATGCAAGATATGACTATGAGATTGTGTAAAGACATTTAAGATAGGAAGAAGAATGAAGATGACTTGACTACAAGACTCAATGATGTTGGAAATGAAAATGTAAGACTCAGTCATGAAAATGATATGTTGAAGACAAATCTGATTCACATGCAGCATGATAAAACTGAACTTATGAGACAAATGGGAATTTTGGAAAATGAGTTGGCTATTGCAAATCAACACAAAGAGAAATTCAAGAAAAGATTAGAGGAACTTGATGATATGCTGAAAAGTAAGAAACCTAATGGAGATACTAATGGACTTGGATTTGAAGTTGGTGAAAGTTCTGGTGCTACAAACAATCATGATCACAGTAAACTGGTAAGACAACCTAATGCTTACAAATTTAATGGGAAATTCTTTAACTGTAACAAGTATGGTCATAGAGAAAATCAGTGTAGATCTAGAAACAATCAGAACATCAATGCACCCACCGGTCAATGTTCCAAATGCAACAAATTTGGTCATAATTTAGAAAACTACAGAATGAATGTAAGATGTTATGTTTGTGGAAGATTTGGGCACTTATCTAATCAATGTAGAACAAAAACCGACATAGGATATGGAAAGGTTATTCAGAAGAATAATGTGACTTGTTATGCTTGTAATAAAATTGAACATATTGCAAAATTTTGTAGAAGCAAGACTTCACCGGCAAATAATAAATGACCCAGTTTGAAAGGCAAAGAAAAGGTTGATGAGGTAAAGTAAGAATTTTCAAAACAATGGATTAGAAAGATAGATCAAAATTTTGATGAGACTATTCCTTCACTGGTAGAACAGAGTATTACTCCACCGAAAGGAGATTCTTCATCCCACTGAGAAGTAACCCTTTGGGGGTATTGTAGAAAATTAAATATCATGCAGTTTACCCTCGGTCGATGGTGAGAAGAAAGATTTATTCTTTACCGATAAATGTGTTAAGTTTTCACTTAACCGACAAGCATTTAATGCGGTTGTTGAAAGAAATTTCATTTTAAATTATCAGTTTTCCTTCATTTTTGATTCACCAAGCATTCAAATTAGTAGAGAGAGTGAAATCCGAGCGAAGGCATTCAAGGTGAAGGTGTGAAGTGATTCCTTTCAAGCACTCAAACATTATCAGGCAACTTAAGGTATTTTTCAAATGGCTTCCTCTTCTGCTCCCAAATTTATTGCGAACCCTACTATTGTGGAAAATATAAAATGCCCTAGGCCCGATTTCAAAATTATTCCTGAGACAACTAAGCAAGATGATTCCATAGCCGCATTTTCAAAGATTCCTAAAGGTTTAGCTTATGTTGAAGACCCTAGGATATATATTCACTGCAATATTGAAGAATTAGGTTTCAAGGAAGTGTTAAAGATGTTTAAAACCATAATTTGTGATGAAAATGGTAATATCAAACCCGAGCACAAGGTTAGTGAGAATTTAGGTTTTGTGGAATTCTTGAACATCCTTGAATTTCCAGAGGAAGTAGTGAGAATTGTCCTAAGTAGGGCACATGGAGAATTTCTTTGGATAGATTCAGTCTACAAATTCACTCGAAAAGCAATTTGGGTAGTGACAGGTTTGCCCTCAATCGGCAGTAGACCTGACAAAACTAAGAAGGTTCCTAATAACAAAGTCATGACCTTAACCAAAGCAACATCTGATAGTAGATCTCTAAGAGTGAATGAAATCAAGGGAATTAATGTGATATTCATTAGTACGATTTTTTTCTACAAGACTAAACATGCAAACAGACTTAATTAAGTTTCTAGTCTTTGCATTAATAGTGCTTATGAAATGGTAAATAATGATGCAAAAATAGATGTGTGTGAATGGCTGAAGGATGAATTAATTGATAATTTGAAGAAGATAAAAGGTGATAAGAAAGGGACATTTCTTTTTGGTAATCTCTTAGTATTCCTTATGTTGTATTTTACAAAGGAAATCCTCAGTATTGGACAAAAAGAATTTGGATATGAGATACCAATAGGAAAAAAATTGCAAGAAGCTTTCACCAGTATGGGTACTGCTAAGGAAAACAATATAACTGAATATTTCAAAGCTTTCCAAACCAAAATGAAAACTAGAGAGAGACTACCACAGAGTGTAGTAGATAAATATGATAAGGAAATCTGTTTTGTAATTAAGAAAGATGAAACATGGATGAAAGTTGTATTACCTAGAACTGTATGGGTTATGAGGTAGATCTGAACATTCTTGAAACTTATGCAAAAGCTTTGTTAGATGTACCTAGAGAACCAACTGAAGAAGTTTTTGGTAGTGCTGAAACAATTGAAAGTGGTGTACAAACAATCAAACAAAGGAAGAGAAGAGAAAAGTATATAAGAGATGCTTCTAAATAGGTAAAGGAAATAAAAGAAAATGTTATGAACCTTACTCGTATAAAGGCAAGTGAGTTGGAAGGACTACAACCGGAGGCACACATTTCACCGATTGCCTGCAAAATTCAAGAGAGTTGATAGTGTTGGTTAACAGATTGGATTTCTCAAAATTTATAAATAAATACTCCTGTTGCCCAATAGAAAACCAATGAGAACCAACAGTTGGGTAAATAATTATTATTTTACCCTCTGCATAAAGGTACAACTCCCTATATGATATTCAATGAATCTTGAATAAATTTAATCATGTAATTCACTTTCAACCAGAAAGAAAACAAAAGGCTTCAACATTCACTTGTCAACACAATGTGAACGCTTCATGATAGATAATGAAATTCATAGTAGGACATTAGACTTGAAATGAAGATTAACTCACAAGATGATCAAAAATATTTGAACTCTAATTGATACTCACTCATGACTCACAGGATAAGGGGAATCAGAATATTCAAATGCTTTCAGCTAATTTCATTCATCAAATTGATCCACAGACTTAAAATGAAAAATCAGAGAAAGGAATTAGATACATGAACACATAATTATTCCAATAGAAATCTTTATATATTCAAACTCATAGGTTTTCTAATGTATCATATATTCCATTCCATTTAAAGATGGGTATTTCACTGAAATTACAAGTAAAACTAGTCTGCTCTCTCAATTTTTTACAAAATTTTATGGATCCCGCTAAAACATCCATAACTAATATTTATAGCCACCAGGCTAAATTGTCTTTTTTTAGCAAATTAAAACCAAAGTTTCAAGAAATAACCGATTCCACCTTTTTTTAACTTTACCTTTCCTTTTTACTTTCTCCACCCATCCTCTTTATAAAATCAAGTTTTTATAAACTTTGCATTCAATAGTTTATAAATGTCATTTTGGCATATTTGATGTTGGGTGGATGTTTTTATGACAGTCAAATTGGTTCTCGCTGCGGGGGGCATAACTTTTTACCCCACTGTTGAATCTTGCTAATTTTCGGATATGTTGTTGCATTCTTAATTTAGCACAACTTGACTAGAGCAATCGAGCAAATTATGTCCGAGGAAAAAATTATTGATGTCTGAGTGGAGGTATATAAAACTGTCAAAACAATCAAACTTGCTATCCAAACTGCAACATTTATCAAGTGTTCTTCAATGGTTTCCATTAACAATTATTCATTCAGAATTGAAACCATATTACTTTAATTTCCTCATTGAAGAGTAGAATAATTTCTCATTGCCTCTTATAAAAGGATGTGGAAATGCAACATTTCTTCACATGCTGTAACAAAATATCTTCACATGAATGGCCACAATTTGTAGATATGAGCCTACCTGAACCAATTGTACCTTGTTGAAGTTGATATTTGAACTAAACCTTTGAAATAAACCTTTGAACTTGCTTGAACTAAATGAACCTTCTTGAACCTTTGAACCATTTTAAAGAAGTTCATTGGTTCAAAGTTCAATGACAAAAGATCAACATTTGAGAACAGGCTGAAAGAGACAAAAGGAACATTCAATGACATAGGAATGAACCTTGAACCTTGAACCATTTCAAAAAAAAGGTTCAATGGTTCAAGTTCAAAGTGACCACAAGACTAGGACTAAAGAGACAGCCGCAAAACACAAGACAAAAAGACCGATTGAACCTTGAACCTTGAACTGGAAAGGTTCAAAGTTCAAGTTCAATGACTATGCTAATGAAGACTTAGAACTTAATGGATCACATTTCCTTTGAACCCGAATTTTGAACTTTATAAAAGGTTCAACAAATGAGTACACAACTCGATTGATGAAGACTTAAGCTCTGCAAAAATGATGACCCTTATTTTTGATGGGCTATAAGCAGAAAAAAAAAAGGGGGGGTAACAATTGGCTCCGACTGGGGATTGCATTTTGTGAAGAAGAATGCAAAGAACTTTGAATCTCTAGTTGAAAAGACAAGTGCCTAGCACCATTGGGCAATAGAGTCAAGAATAAACAATGGGAGCTACTTGTAGAGAGGATGGAGGAGAGCAGGGCAAACCAACAAGACTAAACAACTAAACTACTAGCACCACATAAACTAGCAGCCAAAGCTAACACCAAAGAAGTTATCCTACACACAACAAAAATACTTGCAAAGCTGAAACTTATTCTCAAAGATGTATACAGGTAGGAAAATCCCACCATAAGAAGAAAAAGGCAAGAAAAACTCACACATAACCATTAACTGATGTGGAGAAGTATGAGCCTTTCTGAAATAAGGGGTTGTACTCAAATGAAGTAACCCACAACCATTGTGTGCTGGCAACTTCTTCACCACTGAACATCAAACTAATAGCATGCAAGAACTTTGTGATCAAGAATTCATACCCAAAAAGCCACTTTTCATCACAAAGTTCTGAATCTTGCAGAGCCCTGTGCATAGTGTCACTCAAGCAATTTTCTAATCCTAGCTAGCAAAAGTGCTCAAAAAATTTCAGAGATAAGGCTACATCATCTTTATAATTCTCATGAGCAAAATAATTATTCTTTAATGGATTTTTAGCATTCAAACCCAGTTTGGGATAAGAAGAAACTCCACCAAGCATAGGATCCAAGTTAGTAGAACTAATTCCATCATTCTTGACTACTAAATCCATAGACTTCTTATTGAAAGAAAAAGTATAGAATGAAGTAATACCCGGATCTTCCATGCTGAGATCTTGTTGTCTGATAGATGATGAAAAATGACTTAAAATTTTCTCTTCTAAGGAGTTAGATGTAATGCCAATATGATCTTGTTTATCTTCCTTACACCAAGTTATTTCAAAAAGAATATTACTTCCAAAATCAGTCTCAAAGCAATATTTTTCTAACTTGTTTTTATCATGAGAAAAGCATTTATCTTCAACAATTAATTCAGAATCAGAAAACTCAAAGAGAGGATTGTCTCTAACTTTAGAATCTTCATTATACTTAGCCGACAAGTATAATGTATTAGTCCCTCTCCAAGTGATTTTCTCTTTTGAATTTTTTAATTGCTCCTCCATCTTAGTTGTTGTTGTACCATTCTTTCCAATACCATCAAAAATCTCTTCCTCTTTTGGACATGTAGGAGGATCATAAAAAATAAGAGATTCCTTTTGCAAAATGATTTCATACTCGATCTCTAAATGCACAATTAGTGATTGTGGTTTCTCAAAATCATTTTCTACAAGCATGGGATCAAACTTTATGGGAACTACATCTTTTTCCTTAGCAAGAATGAAATATTCATTGAGAAAATATTTGGAGGGAAAAATATTTACACCACCTTCACATGCAGACATATCCTTTTTCTGTTCATTTGATGACATTTCTTCTTCAAGAGAAATGAGTAATTTCTCATTCTTGCATGCTGAAAAAGATTTAGACTCCTCAATCTCAACTTGACACAAATTTCTTATTCATTGATTGTGATCCCAAGCCTCTAATGGCTTGACTAATGTTGGCTCAAGATCTCCTTCACTTAGACTTGAGAAGATATATGATACTGGTTCTTTATTTTCTAATTTTTTCTTTTCTCTTTCAGCAGTAGCCTAAGTTTCTTCTTTATGATTCTTGGGGTTATAATACCTATGATGCACACATTTCAGCAGCAAGGAAGATTTATGATGTTTAGAGGGACTTAGATTATTCTTCTCTACCTTAGAAATGCTTCCCTTGAATGCATTCCAAAGATATTGCAGCATATGATCACTTTCACCATTCAACTCTTTAGCTGTAGGTTTCTTTCTAAGTTGTTTTCTTGGCTCAATCTCTTGCTCACTCAAAACTAAAACAATTTGTGAATAGAAAAATTTTGGAGCAGCTGGAGCTTCATCCTCATCAACTCTCAATTGTTCCTTAATTTATAATATTCTTTTCTTGTTAGCTTGCAACTGATGCATCCTTTCTTCCAACTCTTTCAGCCTGTGAAACCTTGCACAAAGACTCATCCATAAAAGAGCAGATGCATGGTCATCTTCTATTCTTTTATTAATTTTAACAGCATGAGAAATACTTTCTTTGTAATGATCCAAAAATTCATGCAGCACTTTGTCATCCATCGCAAGAATTTCAAAGATGGTGGGATTTGGCCTTTTCCCCTTTCCCATTGCTCTTGATTTGAGCATGATATTTTACACAAAGTCGCCAATCTCTTTACACCGATGTATTAAATCAAACTAAGGAAAGAGAGCACTGATCTTTCATTTCCGGATCCCCAATAGAGTCGCCAAAAATCTGTTGGTTAATAGATTGGATTTCTCAAAATTTATAAATAAATACTCCTGTTGCCCAATAGAAAACCAATGAGAACCAACAGTTGGGGTAATAATTATTATTTTACCCTCTGCCTAAAGGTACAACTCCCTATATGATATTCAATGAATCTTGAATAAATTTAATCATGTAATTCATTTTTAACCAGAAAGCAAACAAAAACCTTCAACATTCACTTGTCAACACAATGTGAACGCTTCATGATAGATAATGAAATTCATAGTAAGACATTAGACTTCAAATGAAGATTAACTCACAAGATGATCAAAAATATTTGAACTCTAATTGAGACTCACTCATGACTCAAAGGACAAGGGGAATCATAATATTCAAATGCTTTCAGCTAATTTCATTCATCAAATTGATCCCCAGACTTAAAATGAAAAATAAGAGAAAGGAATCGGATACATGAACACATAATTATTCCAACAGAAATCTTTATATATTCAAACTCACAGGTTTTCTAATGTATCATTAATTCCATTCCATTCAAAGATGGGTATTTCACTGAAATTACAAGTAAAACCAGTCCACTCTCTCAATTTTTTACAAAATTTTATGGATTCCGCCAAAACATGCATAACTAATATTTATAGCCACCAGGCTAAATTGTCTTTTTTTAGCAAATTAAAAAAAAAGGTTCAATGGTTCAAGTTCAAAGTGACCACAAGACTAGGACTAAAGAGACAGCCACAAAACACAAGACAAAAAGACCGATTGAACCTTGAACCTTGAACCAGAAAGGTTGAAAGTTCAAGTTCAACGACTATGCTAATGAAGACTTAGAACTTAATGGATTGCATTTCCTTTGAACCCGAATTTTGAACTTTATAAAAGGTTCAACAGATGAGTATGAAACTTGATTGATGAAGACTTAAGCTCTGCAAAAATGACGACCCTTATTTTTGATGGGCTATAAGTGGAAAAAAAAAGGGGGTAACAGATAGGAAGAGAAAACCCTCACCGGTACCCTCTCCTCCACCTAAGAAAACAAGAACATTGAGAAATAAAAAACAAGCAGTAAGGCAACCGGTAAAGAAACTTACACCCAAGAAGAAATAGAAATAGGTTATACCACCATTAGATAATTTTCTAAATGAAATAACTGATGATGGTAACTTGGAAAATGTGAGAAAATTGTATAACACATTCACAGATTCAGAAAAGGAAAGTATTGAAAATAGTATAATTATACATCTAGACATATACAAGAAAGTGTTAATTGAAGTTGTAGATGACCTACCAAATGAACTATATAGGAGGTTAGATGCAAAGAGGATTGCAGTAGTGGAGTTAGACAAGAAATTTAAAGTTGAAAAACTTCTATCTATACATCCAGTTAACTCTTAAGAAGAAATTGATGACTTAATTTGTGAGGCTAACATATTAGTTTTTTGCTAGTGGTCACCAGCAATTGAGTTTGATGGCTGGAAGAGTTAATGAGATTGTTGAGGAAATAGCTGAAAAATGGGATATCTTTTTTGTGGAAAAAGAAAAACAAGAAGAATTGAATAGGTTGAAGAAAAAATTCAAGGTTTATCAAAAGGATAAGGACAAAGGGAAAGGTAAAATTGGTGGAATACCAAACATCAAAATAATTGACAACTTACCACCACCTGTGGACACTGCATCGGTACATACTATTGATACATTGGCTACTGACAGTGTAGGTACAACACATGATGACACTAACCATGAATCAAAAATTCTATTCACCATGAATGTTGATACTCAGGAAGTGAACATTGTTGTGGATAAGGATAATACAGAGGTACAAAATGATATTGCCGATAGTGGAAACATTGCTGAGCAACTGATAGAGAATGTTGAGGTCAAAATTCAAATAGAGCAAACAGAGCATACACCACAAGCTGAACAACCATTGGATACTAGAATGAATACTTATGGTATAGATGTTGGTATTGAAAATCCTACTGAGATAGAGATACCGACAACTAAGCACACTAAGAAACCAATAGAGGTTGAGGTACACATTGAGATAGTGAAACTGATAGTTGCTGAGAAACCCAAACCATTGCTAGTAGAAATGCAAACTCAAACTGATCCACTGGAGGTTGATACAAGCAAATTGGTAACTAATGTTGGAAGCACTTAGGTAATTAAGGTAGTTGGTCAGACATCTGATACTTCTTTAAGTGAATTCAGGCCTACTAATGTGACATAGGTACTCCTGGACTCTATTAAGAAGATAACTAACTGCAATGCATTGGCTTATAAAGAAATTGATGATACAATACCTATTCTTAAGATGACTGCACCAAAATGTAATGTAGATCATGTAAAGGATTCTTTAGGTCAGTTGGACACATTGTCCAAATTCATTACCGACAATGTAATAATAGTTGACAAAGTAATGAGGATACATTCAAAGAGAAAGTTGAAAAGGAAAAGGAAAAATTCTTCAAGGATACAATAAAGAAGAGCACTAAACACATTAACACACTTTTATCGACACTGAATACTACAATTTTGGAATACAAGGAGTTGTACAGAAAAACATGCAAGCCAGATCTATTGACATAGGACATTGAAAAGGAAATAAGCAGAGTACAGAAGGAAATATATGATGTAGCTGATAACATTATTGGTTAATCCAAACCTATATCAGTTATTGAAAAATAAATAGTAGGATTTGAGGAAAAGTCAGAGAAGTTTGAGAAGGAAAAAGCAAGGATCAAAGAAATGCCAGAGAGCTTAAGCATAAACTTAGTCCTAAATTGGAAAACCTTATCTCTCTGAGAAATGAGATCTCTAAGGCATTAATTCAAGGGGAAAGATCGCCAGAAGAGCATATACATCACCTCACCAGAATGATCCAACAAATTGAGGCAACCATAAATGATAGCAATAGATTCATGCAGATTCTAAACTATGTTTTGGCAGACATATTTCAAATTGTAACCAATTGGTTACAAAACTTAAGGTGAAATTTTGCACTCGTTTGACAATTTTTGACAACCTTTGCCATTGATGTCAAAGGGGGAGTAGTGGACAGAAAAAAATGGCTATTCAGAGGAGATCATCTCCTCAGCGGGAGCACATATTTTTGGTAAATCTTTGGACTTCACTTTTTGAAACAGTTTTTGCATTTTTCTCATGAGTGTTGTCATCAATGCCAAAGGGGGAGATTGTTGGAATTCTACACTCTGATGAGAAATGATGGTGTTGTCATTGATGGAAACCTTCTAGCAACCACCTGACATTCATCTAGTAAAGCCACCAGCAGGCATCGACACCAGCATTGACATCTACATACACCAGAAGACACTTCCCCAACAGCGACTACAATGCATACCAGCACCCTAGCCGACATGAATAAACTTTTGTTTAATTGTAATTATCTTTTGTAAATCCAACATGGCATATTGTAAAAGACTCATATATATGTATGAGATCTTATAGGTCATTTTGGGTAAGAAGTATGGTAGAAGAATAGCATGAATGAATGATTATTTTGAATAAGGAGATATAAGTTGACAACGAAGGTTTATGGTTATAGTATGAGCTTAAACCGGTAATGAATCTAACATAGTTGATGCTGATTTGAAGCAGTATATTGTATTGGATTTTCATAATCCATTTTGTAAGTCACTGAGACTTCTATTTTGTAGATTGAGCAGTGAGCTCTAGGCAGTTGGCCTTCCTGCATGTGCATGCCCCTCATTGTAAGTAATATTTATTCATTGGCCAGTGAGTGAATATTGTTGGTCACAAATCCCATCGAGGTTTTTCCCACACCAAGTTTCCTCATTAAAAATCTTGTGTTATGGTGTGTTTTCTATGTTATCATTATTATTCCTATTTACTGCACTAATTCTTATTTACTGGTACAATGTTTTGGAATGCACAATACTTAATAAGGTTAAACATTTTGTTAACCAGTTACATATTGATTCACTCCCCCTCTCAGTATCTTTGGGACTATCATTAATCCTAACATTACATTCCTTGACCATGACCTCTTACAATAACCATGATGATCTACAATGAGATCTTACATCTTATTTATACATACCCTCAATCATAAACAATTAGGCCGACTACTAGACAATAAACCAATTATATTATTACAAATCATGTTAGCCTAAGACCAAAATAAATAATGTCGAACACATCAGACATCATGAAAATACAACAATAATTCATGTTCACATGTTACATTAATGTCGGTCCATAACCTAGATCAACTGGGATCAAGAATAGGTCCACATGCTTCAACAATGATCTCCAAACAACAATTCTCAAACAAGATTACCAAAATCATCCTGAAACTCCATCAGAAGCTGCACCAACACCAATTATGCAATGTATCAAAGATCTCCACCAAAATATCTGCTAGTGAAACCCTCGCCAGAACCAGAAACCAATCTTTTGTGAAAGTAGGATAATCATCCAATCACCAAACTGAAACCAATTGACCAAAAATGAGTATAGCCATTTTGAACAAGCCAATTCTATCGCTAGATTATACCAAAGTTGACCAGATCATGCCGAATCCAAGTTAACCAAAAACCACTCAACCTATCGGAACAAGAAGGGTGCTAGTAAAACATCCAAATAACTAGTGTTGATATCAATTACAAAACATCAATGCAACACATAATCAATTCCACAAAATGGCCAACAATCTCTCCCTTTGGCATTGATGGCAACACCAGATGTGAAAAAACATCTAAGTACCAAGAAATGCCAAACAAGTCTCCCCATGTGGAAGACAACCAACAATCTCTTGCATATAGCTCTAAATATCAATGTCTCTCCCCATGTGAATAATATCTTTGTGAAGTTTTGACTTTCTTTTTCACATCTCTATCTATCCCCCTTTGACATCAATGCCAAAAATCTGACAGAAATATCAGAGCAAAAACATAAGCCTTTGAATCTCAAAGCTGACTACTCCCCCTAAGCAGTAGCATCCCACATCAGTGCTAGAATGAATAGTATCTCTAATAATGCATACGGGACTGATGCCAAACCACATCAATCAAGTCTCTGCTAGAGGGAAAGTAACCCCCAATCTATCTCTCAAGTACTCAAAAGATTCCTTGGATAAAGGTTTAGTGAAAATATTTGTAATTTGTTCTTTAGTGTTCACATAAACCAGTTTAACTTCATTTGCTTCCACCTTCTCCTTCAAAAAGTTATACTTGATAGATATGTCAATAGCAGTAGAGTTATCACAATGAATAACTACCAGTGCATCACAATCCACCTTTATATCATTCAACATTTGCTTCATCCATAAAACTTGTGTACAATTAGTAGCAGCAACAACATACTCAACTTCGACAATAGATAAAGAAGTACATGACTGTTTCTTGATGATCCATGAAACCAACTTCTTTCCAAGAAAGAAAGCTCCACTAGAAGTACTTTTCTGATCCTCAACATCTCCAACCTAGCTAGCATCTGTATATGCACATAAAGTGAAGTTATCATCCTTACGATACAACAAACCATATTTTGATGTACCTTGCAAGTATGTAAAAATCCTTTTCACCACCATCTCATGATTTTCTCTAGGATCACTCTGAAATCATGAAACAATAAAAATAGCATTCATAATGTTAGGTCTAGTTTGGGGTTAAATAAAGTAGACCTCCAATCATAGATTTGTATCTTGTAGGATTTATCCACACAGAAACATCTTTCCTTGTCAATTTCTCACTTGTAACCATAGGTGTACTTACCAGTTTAGAATCTCCCATACCAAATTTCTTCAACAATTCCTTAGCATATTTAGTTTGACAAATAAAAATACCTTTGTCGGTCTAAGTAATATGCAAAGCTAAGAAAAATTTCATCTCACCAATCATAGACATCTCAAATTCTTTCTCCATGTTCTTATAAAATTATATGCATAATTTATCTTCACCTCCAAAAATAATATCATCAACAAATACTTCAACAATAAGTATATCATCATCAGTGATTTTATAATATAAATCATTGTCAGCACTACCCTTAGTAAAACCAAGCTTCAAAAGATATTTATCCAACCTTGTATACCAAGCTCTAGGTGTTTGTTTCAATCCATTTAAATCTTTCCTTAACCTGCAAACCATATTAGTATCGTATGATAGTGACAAACCATCAGGTTGCTCAATATAAACTTCCTCATCAAGATCCCCATTCAAGAATGCACATTTAACATCCATCTGATAAACCTTGTAGTTTTTATAAGCAACATAGGCAAGAAATAATCTTATAGCTTCAATCCTAGCTAGAGGTGCAAAAGTTTCTCCATAATCAATTCCTTCCTTCTGAGAATATCCTTTACAAACCAATCTAGCCTTATTTCTTATGAATTTAGCATCCTCATTCAATTTATTCTTAAAAACCCATTTAGTTCCAATAACATTTTTATTTTTAGGTTGGGGAACCAAATTCCATGTGTTATGTTTCTCAATCTGATCTAATTCTTCTTCGATAGATTTTAACCAAAATTTATCTTTACATGCCTCAATTACTAATACTGGTTCAACTTGTGAAATTTAACATGCCTTGTTAGTTGCAAGTATTCTTCTTGTCATCACTCCATTTCTCTTATCCCCAATGATTCAATCTTCAGAGTGATTCAATCTCACATACCTAGGAGTCTTTTGACTCTCTGTTCCTCTTCCCTGTTCTTCAATTACTGTAGAATTTTTTGATATTATTGGAGTAACTGGTTCAACTCTTTGTTCTGATAAAGGTGCTACCGGTTTAGATATAATAATTTCCACTGTCGATTCCTATTGGTATTTTGGATATGTTGATATGGTTTTGTCATTGATGTCAACACTTATCAACTCTAGTCAACCTACTAGCACTTAGAGAATTAGCAATATTCACTGACAAGCAAGTGACTAATGCATAGTCACCGGTACCTTATTCACCAATAGAATATATTGTTCACTAGCACTTGGAATGACATGGAAAACACTTGGTTATGTCAAAGACATCATTTAGACACTTTGTCTTGGAGATTTCTTCACTGGTATATTCATGTTTGCATATTTGTTGTTACTGGCAAATAGGTCCAAGATAAGCACTGGTAGGCTTATCTATTCCAGATCAGCATGACATGCTATGGAGATGATTTATTATTGTTGTAAATTCATTAAGCCGACATGTTGAATCGGATATTGCATCAGTTATTGGTTTACTTGTAAATTGTTTTATTGTAATATCTTTTGTAAAGTTGACCTATACATTTTGGTCCTAGGCTTTGGTATATATGTAAGATCTTATTTGAAAGATCGATATGTGATTGGGAAAAAGATTTGTAATAAGGCATATGCGAAAATAAGTAGAGATATACATGCAAACATCATTTGAAGGTTGAAGGAAGGTTTTTGTGAAGACATATCAGAACTACACTAGTACTGAATCTAGCATATGAAGATGCTATTTTGAGTAGTACATCATTATTGGATTTAACCATCCAATTGTAGTCAATGTGACTCCCATTTGTGTTTGAGCAGTGAGCTCTAGGCACTTGGCCTTTTTGCATGTGCAGACCCCCTATTGTATACACATACTATCTGCACTAGTATCATCTAATTGTGGGTAAGGTTTCCCACCACGGTTTTTCCTATTATAGGGTTTCCATGTACAAATATTGGTGTTATGTGTTGTGGATGTTATTGTCTTTCTATTTCATGCATTAATATTTATGGGTACTGCAATTAACTCATAAACTATCTATCGACATTAAGTTTGGTTTACTAGTACTAAGCATTAAGTTTGGATAAGTTGTTTTTGGTTTGAATTTAATAGACAACTAATTCACCCCCCCCCCCCCCCCTCTCAGTTGTCTCTGGGACCTAACAGTTCCTTCTCATAAATTTTGATTTGACTTTTCTCAGCTCATCTACTTTGACATTAGCACTCTTCACTATTTTTTGCAATCTCTTGTTATAACATCCATAAGCTTTTCTATCATTAGAATAACCAAGAAATATGCCTTCATCACTTCTAGGATCAAATTTACCAATAGTGTCATCTCTCCTAATAGAACATTTACTACCAAAGATTCTAAAATACTTAACTATAGGTGCATTGCCAAACCATAATTCATAAGGTGTCTTATTGGTTTCTCCTTTGATATGTACTATGTTAAATGTATAAACCGTTGAACTAACTACTTCTCTCCAATAGATATGAGGTAGATTTTCTTCCCTCATTATTGTTCTAGCAGCATCCAAGATAGTTTTGTTTTTCCTTTTCACAACTCCATTCTACTGAGGTGTTTGGGGAGCACAAAATTGTCTTCTGATACCATGCTTGTCACAAAAGTTATTAAACTCCCTGAATGTGAATTCTCCACCATGATTTGATCTCAAACATTTAATCTTCAATCATATCTCAGTTTCCACTTTAGCCTTAAATATTTTAAACTTTTCAAATGCTTCAAATTTTTCTCTAAAAAAAGTAATCCACATCATTCTAGAATAGTCATCAATGATTAGCATGAAATATCTATCACCATAAAAACTTTTCTCTAGCAGGGCCACATAAATCAGTGTGAATAAGATCAAGAACATAATTTGATTTACCTTGTATACTCCTAAAAGAGGTTCTAGCTTGTTTTCCCATTTGACATTCTTTACATACCAGATTATAGGGCTTCATAACCTTAGGTATATCTCTAACAGCTTAGTTGAACTCATCTTCACAATGTAATCAAAATTTACATGATAGAGCCTTTTATGCCATAACCATCTTTCTTCAATCTGTGTAATCAAACATGTCTTCTCACTAGAGTTCAAATGAAATATGTTACCTTTTGTCTGCGTACTAGTTGCAATCTCCAAGCCAGATCTATTAATGATTTTTCATTTTCCATCCTTGAACTGTAATTGATATCCCTTATCTGCCAATTTTCCTACACTCAAAAGATTATGCTTCAAACCTTCAACATAATAAACATTATCAGTATTTTTTTTTCCATCCAATGATATAGTTCCTTTTCCCTTAATCATACATGCCTTGTCATCTCCAAATCTAACTAATCTACCATCAATTTCTTGCAAAGACATAAAATTTCCTTTATCTCCAGTCATATGATATGAACAACCACTATCAATTACCCATTCATCCTTATCCTAAATTTTAGCAAAAAGTTCCTTCTCCTCAGATACATTCTCTTCTAGTGCCAGATCATCTTCCTTGATAGCCAAGAATACCCATTCTTTCCCATTGCCGGATCCACTAGCAGAGTCTTCTACTAGTTCATCATCTCAATCAGTAATACCTTACTCATTTTCTATGTAGCATACTTTGTTTTTCTTGAATCTAAACTTGTTCTGATTAGGCTTAAATGATTTCTTAACTCTTTCTTCAAATCTTAAATTTCTTTTAGGACATCTAGATGCAAAATAACCAATTTTATTACATGCAAAACATTTAAAAGGTGTGTTTCCTTCATACTTACTTCCTATTGGTCCTTTCGGTGCTCTTCTAGAAAATAGTGCTTCAAGTTGCTCAAACTCTTCATCTTCTCTCTTCATATCTTCTAATTATTTTTCATATAAAACTCTCCAATAATTCTTACCAGTTGTAGATGTAGATGCATGAAAAGAAGGTTCAATTTTCACATCTCTAGAAGGTTCAGATTCCTCAAGCTCAAAAGTAGATAGTTTTCCAACCAAAGTATCTCTTTTGATAGATGTATTAGAAATTGTTCTCAACTCATTAATAGTAGTATCCTTCATTTTGTAAGTCAGTGGTAGGGCTCTTAGGACTTTAGAGATAATCTCATCTTCTTCCATCTTCAAATTTTCATCTCACTCGATAACTATAAAGTTTAGCAATCTTCACTATAGGGTCACCTTCATTAAGGGTCTGCAATTTATCCCATATAGCCTTTCCTGATGATTTGTCTATTAATCCCATAATTTTTTGACCAGGAAGTGCACACAAGAGGGCTTCTCTTGCTCTACAATCATTCTCACATTCCTTGTCTAGGTTTGCCAGATCTCGGATTAAAGGGTGTGACACCATTCTGTGTGATGTCCCAAATCTCCTTGCCAAGACATCTCAGATGGGTCTCCATCTGAATCTTCCATACTGTATAATTTTTTCCTTCAAGCCTTGGTATATCCTTCAAAAAATAGCTCTAGAAGAACTAGATGAACTTGAACTATTAGTTGACATAGGATCTTCCTCAAGTGGTTAAGCTTTCTGTAGAGAGGACCAAAGCTCTGATACCAATTGTTAGATAGTTCAGATAACTGGAAGACAACTGAGAGGGGGGGCATGAATTAGTTGTCATAGATTATTGAAAGCATTATCAATTTAAAACAATAATACTAGAATAGCAGTTAATCCAATTAAGCATAAACAATAATCACAATATAAAATCCATCCACACAACACCAAGATTTGTACGTGGAAAACTCAGTAAAGGGAAAAACCACGATGGGAAGCCTACCCATAGTCAGATAATACTTTTCCAGTAAGTATGTGAATTTACAATGAAGGGGCTTGCACTTGTAGGAAGGCTAACAACCTAGAGCACACTGCTCATCACAAAAGGAGTCTCACAGACTACATACAAATCCAGACTACAATCTGGAGAAGTGTTGAACTATAAAAGATATCATCTCCTATGCCTGAGTATAGTTTCGCTTAAGCTCAAAAGTGAAGGACTAAATCCTCTTGCAAACCCAATTCGATCTCCATTGATCAACCAACACCTTTGTCTGAATGATATTACAATATTTGCATATTACATTCCTTGACCATGACCTCTTACAACAACCATGATGATCTACAATGAGATCTTACATCTTATTTATACAAACCCTCGACCATAAACAATCAGGTCAACTACCAAACAATAAACCAATTACATTATTACAAACCATGTCAGCCTTAGACCAAAACAAATAATATCCAACACATAAGAATCCTAGAAATACAACAATAATTCTTGTTCACACGTTACATTAATGTCGGTCTATAACCTAGATCAACTGGGACCAAGAATAGGTCCACACACTTTAGCAATGATCTCCAAATGCCAAGTCTCAAACAAGATTACTGACATCATCTTGAAACTCCATCAGAAGCTACACCAACACCAATTATGCAATGCATCAAAGATCTCCACCAAAAGATATGCTAGTGAAACCCTCGCGAGAACCAGAAACCAATCTTCTGTGAAAGAAGGATAATCATCCAATCACTAGACTAAAACAAATTGACCAAATATGAGTATGGGAATTATGAACAAGCCAATTCCATCACCAGACTATACCAAAGTTAACCAGATCATGTTGGATCCAAGTTAACCAAAAACCACTCAACCTACTGGGGTCATAAGGGTGCTAGTAAAGAATCCAAATAGCTAGTGTTGACATCAATGACAAAACATTAATGCAAAACATAATCAATTCCACCAAATGGCGAAAAGACATGATGTGCTACCAAGGTAGAGAAGGAAGAGTTAAGATAGTGAGTTTGCCTCCTTGGCAAACCAGTTGAGAAGAGAACCAATCAAATGAAGATAAGGCTTTGTAGTTCCACACATTGAGTTACCGGTATGAAAATGGAAAGTGGTGTTGCCACAGATGCATAACAGTTGGAGAAGGATAGCATGAAGATATCATACACATTATCAGTATGAAGCCCAAAACATGCCAATCGGTAAACAAGGTGGATATTGACATACAACCAAGATAACAAAGAGATAAAAGTAAAGTGTTCTCAATCTATTGAAGATGCACATGGTGAGTCATCCTAGATAGCTGCTAAGAATCAACATGGTTGATGATCGGGTTAACAAGATCCACCAACACAAGGAAGGAGAAGGCAGGAAGGTTAACCGATAAGGGAAGATGTACTAGTAGGGTTAGAGAACCGATAGGGTTAGTTATCTGGTAGGTGTGCACTGTGTAATACCCTAAAAATGGTCATCTAAACCATGAGCCCCTAATCTCAACAACGTCACTAAGGTCCTAACCAAAGGCAAATAAATAAATCTTGAGCACACAATTAATTCTAAAACCATCAAATGTCACATGACAAAATTAATCAATCAATATTAATTAAATATTTATTTAATTAATTAAATCATTCCAAGTAAATCATTTTAAACAATTATCTTATTTATTTTATTAAATATCCTAGCATATTTAATTAAATAAATCAATTTGCCATTAAATCAGCAAAAAGAGGAATTAATTTGAAAAATAAATAAAAATTGCCATAAATCTTCAAAAAAGGAAACAAATCAAGAAAGAGGAATTGGAAATTATGAGCACAAATCTTCAAAAAAGGAAATAAATAAAAAAAGGAATTAATTGACCAAAAAAGAAATAAAATTTGAGAAAAGAAATCAATTGGAGATAATCTTGAAAAAAACAAATTAAAAATTGATAGATAATCTCAAAGAAAGCAATTAAAACAATTAAATCTTAAAATTGAATGAAATAGAGAATAAATCAGTTTTTTCTTTATTTTATCTTTATTTTAGTTCAGTTTCCTTTAAAACTAAGAAAAACATCCAATCACATCAATTCACTTGGATTGTGCTTCGTCTTGGAAAATCTTGACCGCTCATCATCATTTGATCTCAGCCTTTGGTTTCTTTTTGAATTTTCTATAAATTCAGGCTCTCATCTCTCATTCAGAGATCCTGGAGAATATATTGTTATTATACTGATTTTGCTCTAGGCTCATTGAGAATATTGCATACATATTTAGATCATTTAGCTCATTTATTGCTTGAATCTTGTTAGATTAATCTTGCATCCATCTAGCATTAATATCATGTCATATAGATTAAAATCCTTCGTCTCGGTGTTGTCTAGTCACTGGATTGCTCATACAAATCTGAGAGCAATCTTATACTCACATCTTTTAGAAGGCAATGGGTCGATTTGTTATGGTTTTCATATTCATGTTTATATCTGTCTAACCATGCATGTAATGACTTGATTGAAGTATTGTGTATTACAGATACAGGTCCACTTTTCACACACACATCTTTGGTGCCCACCGTGGGGCAGAAAACTACTTTTTCGGCCTCAGAATCATTCTTTTCATCTTGCAGGTTTTGTTTGTATAGTCTCTGCGAAATATTGTACGAGCAGTTTCACTGCATCGTACGACATTATATTGAAGCCTTCAGTTTATCGTGTGACACAATATTATATCTTGTAAATTATCGTACGAATCATAATATGGACTCATACGACATACTGATTCTATTATCTTCTATCATTCTTTATTGATTTCTGACTCGTACGATAAAAGTTTTCTGTCGTTCCATTTTATGAGAATTGTCATACGATTCTGTTCTCTGTTAGATTAAAAGCAAGTTTCACTTTTTAGGGTTTTTCTTGAATTAAATTTTGACTATACTAACTCTAAACCCTGAATTGTCTTTTTGTCTGCCTAGTATTTTCACAGCCTAGCCAGTTTCTTGCAGGATGCTTGTCAAAGAATTTATCAATCAAACATACGCCCATCAAAGAATAAAAATAGCATGACTATTGATGCGTTGTTTTTGCAGGTTGCCTAAAGAAAAATCAATCAAACATCGTGTATTCTTTAATTTTTTAGGCATCTAACTTGCTATCTGGGTAATGAACAAATCTGTCTTTTGTGTTTTTTTGGAAAATTCTAAGAGGTAGGAGAGTATGCTCTTGTCTTTCTAAGACAATCAGAAATCTAGACCCTTGAGGCTTTTTCTTTGTTTGAGATTTGTACATCTTTAGCAGGCCTGCCCTCCCGAGGGGTTGAAAAAATCTTAAAGCCATTACGACCGGTGTGAGGGGAATGACCTAAGTGGGAATGGCTAAATGCCAAGTACTCCAACCCACTATAAAATAAACATGATTTGATGAAAATTGAGTCAATGACAATGCTCGAGAATAGCTCTCCTCAATACCTTCGGGTATATTGAACCTTGGTTTTCAAGGCTAGGAGACCTCTTAATTGAGTTTATACCTTGACACACCAAATGGAACCCTTACTAGATCTAATTAAAATTAGAAGCTACCCGATTCACCTCCGAAAGGTTGATAATCTTTGTGCAAGAGAGATAGTAACTCTCCCAAGACACTTGCCATATCGTGCCCCCATTAGCGTTTGGAGTTGGCTAATACGGCGTTGAGAATCTATTGCATGAGACTCAACAGTCATATTTTGATTAGCTATTGGGTGTGTACCTAAGTTAGCAAGCAATGGTTTTCTTCTCTAAGCCAACCTCCATAGGGTTTGCATGTCATGATTGGAGTTACTATTTATATTGCATGTTTTCTGTGTTTTCATCCTTGAAACTGAAACTAAAATACTAAAACTGGAGAAAACAAATCAACAACTCAATGATAAAACTCTATCTGTGTCAAAACTAGTCTATACTAGTCAAAATATCAGTCCACCTCAGAATTGGTCATACGTAGTTGTCATACTCAGCTATTGAGAAACTTAGAATTTTTGTCTTTGTCCTATTAATAGTCGTACGAGCCTGATCATTTGTCGTCTTGCACCATATCCTATGTCGTACGAGTGTGCTAATTTGTCATCCTAATCTCAATCCTCTCTCGTACGAGACCTAACAGATTGTCATTTAAGCTAAATCATGTGTCATACGAGATAGAATTGCACTGAATCTTTTGTCATTTGGGACCTACCCATTTGTCGTACGATACTAGGCAGCAACTCGTATGAAACAAAACTGTTGTCGTCTTAAAATTTGTTATACTGTCGCATGGTCTCATAAATTTTGTCGTATGAGTCTCTATTTTGCTAGTACAAAATAGTCCAGCCTGTCCAAAACAGTCTACAGCGAGCCTAAAACTAGTTATCATCCTCCTAAGCATAAACAATCTTGATAGTGTACCTCTGCCATTGTGTTGCATGATTTTGTTGATCATCTTTAAGTTAGTTCAAACAAATATCCTATCAAACCTAAGTTAACTTAGATAATGTCTTACACAGGATAGATCATTCCTGAAACTAGACCAAATGTTAGTTACTTCTCTTAATCACTATGTTAAATGAACTACTAGCTACAATTTGATCTTGACTTCTACAAAACATTTGGCTCTTGGTCTTGTCAGTTATAAAATGCCTTTTCAAACTAGAAATTCTCGCAGCAAAAGATACAAGAAAAAGAAATGCCCTTTTCATCAAAACACAATCCATTCTTTATGGAAAACCCCTTTTACAATAAACCGTCCTCATCACAGATACAAGTTTACAACATACCAATCTTTGGTCAACCCCTACCTCCCACCATGTCTGGGGAAAGACAAGAAAGAGAAGCTAATAAATGAGACACTCATGACAACTTTAGCAATCATGCCACTGACAATGATTCCTCATTGGCTAAATCTGAGCTTCCTGAACCTCCTCAAGCCGAAGTACATAGATGTCAAAATGGTAAACAATTTCAAAAAATGATGAAGGTAATCATGGCTAGGGAAAAAGAAGACTATTTACTAGAATTAGCAAAGCAAGGCACCAAACTCCCTATTGGTTATAATGTGGAGGCCCTCATTGCTATAGAGGAAGAGATGCCATGGGGAAAAATAAGCAAATGCAAGCATTACAAACTGCGGTCACAAGAATAGAAGACAAAGATAAAACACCAAAACAATATTCTTTGGACACAATATGCCCATTCCCATTTGACAAAAACCTTTACATGTCTCCATTTTCTTTCATGAGTTGAGATCCCAAAATTTGACAAATATGATGGTACCTTAGATCCTCAAGATCATGTCAGAGAGTTTTGTGCCGCTTGTATGGAGTTCATGCATGATCAAACGTACCTCATGCGCCTTTTCCGAAGGAGTTTAGGGGGTCAAGCAATGGAATGGTTCGCAAGCCTACCCAAAGGGATAAATTTTTTTGAAGAACTAATCCAACTATTTTTACAACAATACTCATACAACATTCGTCACCCAGTCACTATGATAGAGCTTTGCAATACTAGACAAAAGATAGGAGAACCCTTTCTCACCTTCCTCCAACGATGGAGAAAGATGTTCTCTAGATATTCACGGACTATCCCAGATCTTGAGAAAATGGATATCTTTGTCAACAACTTAGTCCCTGAATTGAAGTATAGTGTCTAGATGCAAGTACACCCTTCACTCAACAAAATGGTAGATAACGCCCTCAGAATGGAAGACATGCTTATCAAAAAGGGAGATATATCACTTTGGAAAGAAACATCACAAGGTTCTAGCTCTAAAGAAAAGACTAAATATTGGAAATATGGCAAAGATAGCAACA
The DNA here is from genome assembly GCF_030272615.1 of Cryptomeria japonica. Classification (NCBI taxonomy): domain Eukaryota; kingdom Viridiplantae; phylum Streptophyta; class Pinopsida; order Cupressales; family Cupressaceae; genus Cryptomeria; species Cryptomeria japonica. The sequence continues at coordinate 44,716 of NW_026729249.1, read as the reverse complement.
AGAATGTTGTTAATGATGGAGTGGTAGATATTGTCCAAGCAAAAACAAAATCCACAATATTTAACTTGGCCAGTTGCATGCAAGCACTCAAGGTGGATAAAACTACAATAGAGATTTCCCCAAAGAAAACAAGAGAATGGTTTAAAGAAAAACTTTGGCTTTCAAAACCTAAGCATGATTTTACTCCTCTAGATGAATCATATGAATCGGCTTTTAAAAATTTATTGGCAAATAATCTAATAACATTGCCAGACAGTTCTAGACCATATGACCTAGAAATTAGACCCAAATGATGGAGAGAAAATGAATACTATGACTACCATCAGAACAAGGGACATAACATAAACAACTACATGAAACTCTGACATGAAATCCAAGATCTCATTGAAGCAGGCAAGATTGTTGTTAGAAATCATGTAGCAAATGCTGATCATAAGGCCTTTAAAGATCCCTTACTGACTTATGAACAAGGACATTCCTCAAAATCCAAGGGAGGAGCTAAAGTCAATTATACCTACACTAACAATGATAATGTGATCAACATGATTGAATCTGCTCAAACTGAATATTGCAATGTGATCATAGTCTAGGATCACCAAAGTCAAGCACAAACTGCTAATGTCGTGACTTGCGTTCAAAGGAAGATTACTCTCTCAGGAACTAGTTCCTCAACTTTCAATCAAACAACATCCAATCTACCAAATAGACAAATAGACACAATCATGGCTAAATCAAAATAGTTGGCTTCATTGTCTTCTCTTGGTTATAGTATTGTCAAACAATTGAGGAGAACCAATGCTCAAATCTCCATTTTGGATCTGCTTAAGATTTCTTCTGCTCATAGAGAGGTCCTGGATAAGGCTCTACTTACCACTAGTGTCCCTAAAGATTTAGACATAGATTGGTTTCAATCTATGGTGGGTCACCTGACTTCACCTCATTACCTCACTTTCTCTGAAGAAGATGATAACACACTGAGTCACCCACATAACCAGCCATTACATATTGAATCCATGATCCATAAACACCGAGTCAAATGTGTTTTGATAGATGGAGGCACTGGGTTGAATATTTGTACCTACAATCTACTGACATAGGGATTTTTTGCAAATGTTATTGATCCAACAAAGAAAATAACAATCAAGGCTTATGATGAAGAAGAAAGAACCTCCAAGGGTTTGGTGTGATTACCGATTAGGGTAGGACCTATAGAAAGAGATGTCATTTTTCAAGTCCTGGATCTTCATCTTTCATACAACATCTTACTAGGTAGGCCATGGATTCATGAAATGAAAGCAATACCATCTACGTATCATCAATTCCTAAAGTTTCCTTATAATGGAGTTGAAGTTAGTATTCCTGCCGATACAAGTTATACCTAGAATGAATTAACACGGAGTGCTGATGCTTTTGTTCCTCATAAAAGAGTGACCTCCACAACTGAAAGTTCAGAATCTTTGCTAAAATATTTACAAAATAAATTGAAAAGCACAAACACTAGCATAGATGGCTACAAAATAGAGCCTATACTCTCACTGATGTCTCTTCCTCCATCACCAAGACAGTAGGGAAAACCATCTGAGGCTATGAAGCCACAAACTTCAACTCCAAAAGTCATTTACAATGGTGTCTTTATACAATCCTCTACTTCTCTTGCAAGTGAAATAGAAGAGGATGATGTTCTCAAGTCACTTTTCAAAGAAGACAGTAGAAATAAAGGAATACAACATTAGGAGATTTCTCCAACACAATATGGTCCAGGCTATAAGATGCTTCAACGCATGGGATATTTAGGTACTAGTCCTCTTGGCAAATGTCAGAAAGGTATTGTTGAACCTATTCAGTTACAAACTAAGTCTTCCAATGATAAAGCTAGATTGGGATATGATCCAAGAAAGTCATCAAATTAGAAGCACATGCCCCACCATCAACGTAAGTGGAAAAAAAAGGTATTACCTTTAACAACACAAGAAATTAATACTCAACAAACTCAGGAGGAATGTGATGGTGAACAAAAAGAATTGCCCACCCAGAGAAAGGAAATAGATGGTAATCAAGTTCTAGTTATATTAGCTATAATACCACAGGAAGTAGAAGTCCCAAAGAATATGAGAGACAAAGTATATAGAATCAAAGAATTGTTTGCACTGCTGAACATTCTGGTCACATATACTGGTAGACAACAAGAAGATGATTTAGAAACTAATTCAAATGAGTATGAATGGGGTCCTGACCATCTCTCAAATACATCTACTATAGAAACCCCTAAAGAATTCAGTGATATCACAAATGATGCACAAGAGCTGATACACCTAAAAATGCAAAAAGAAATGGAATAAATCAGACTAAAAAGACAAGAAGACTATGAATGATAGATGGAGGAAAAAAGGGCACAAGCAATTTCTTCACCTACTAACTCTACCTCTAATGAGGTAGGACAAATCAGGTGCAGAACTACAAAAGAAGAATTAGAAACTACAAAAACAAGACCAGTCATCAGTCCAGAGGAAGCTGAATGGAAGAGACAACATGGAATAACATAACCGTCAAAGTCATGTCGACAAGTGTGTCAAATACAAGCAATCAATGAACCAAATCATGAAGTAACTTGAAACATCAAAGATGTGGGTGTTGATACTATATATACCTTTACTAAGCCACTTGAAGATGAGTCAGCAACTTCATCCTATGACTATGATGACTTAGACAGGAGCTCTATTTATAACAACAACTATTCAACAACACATTATGACTACTCTGTCATGAATGATGAGATACTGTCTACTATCACACCACGGTATGTAGTCTAGTCTAAAGTAGGTGACGATGCTAGAAGTAGATCGGTTGGATTAGGTCCAATAAATACTAACATGAATTTCGATAATCATGTCGTAACTCTTCCTAGTCTCGAGGCACATACGCAAGGCAGTCTTCTAGAACTCGACTGGTCAATCTGAAGCCATGATGATAGTACTTTGAATTTCCTTGAGCTTGTTCCAACCTTATCATTAATGCATCTAGAACTGATTGATTGTACTCTTTATAACCAACCCTTGAATGTACCTACTTTTGCCAATGATTATTCATTAGCCTATTATCTCAATGTCATTGAACCCATGTACTCTTCCACCAGTGAACAGAATAAAAACATGACTGAAGTGGATATCAAGTATCTTAGTCAAAAAAACAAGAAAAATAAAAATAAAAGATCTGATGGCAAAAACCACATTGTGGCGGTGTTAGAATCTAAAAAAGAGAAAATAAAGGATGTACCTAAAGGTGAAAACCTCTCTGAGGTGCTTGAAGGTGAGATACTTGATATACTGCCAAGTCACTTCTAGGAGAGATCTTCCATATTGATTGAGCCAACATAGCCAATGAACATTTGGAGTCAAGAGACACCACACATCATTCATTTATCTCAATCACTATCAGCAAGAAGAGTTAAAATATTTTAGCAACCTTTTTTTAGAAAAGAAGATCAACTTTGCATGGACATACTCAGATATGCCAAGACTAGATCCTGATCTAATCATGCATCATCTCTCTATTACACTAGGAGTTAAACCAGTTAAGCAAAAACTACGTAAGATGCATCCTCATGTGGCAATACTAGTCAAGGTTGAACTAGAGAAGTTGCTAAAAGTTGGATTTATCAAAGCTATAGATTACATAGAATGGATATCAAATATAGTAACTCTATCAAAAGTGGACAAATCTATTAGAGTTTGCACAGACTTCAGGGATCTCAACAAAGCATGTCTAAAAGATGATTTTCCATTGCCCAACATTGACATGATAGTAGATATGATTGCTGGATATGAGATGTATTCATTAATGGATGGATTCTCTAGTTACAATCAGATCAAGATGGCACCTAAAGATCAAGAAAAGACATCTTTCACATGTGCATGGGGAACCTTCTACTGGAATGTTATGTCATTTGGTCTAAAGGACGCAGGAGCAACTTACCAAAGAGTAGTAACCACTATCTTCCATGATATGATGCATAAAAACATGGAAGATTATGTTGAGGACACCCTAGTAAAGACTATGAAGAGATCTATGCATATTCAAGAGCTAGGCCTCATATTGGATAGAATGGAAAGATTTAAGCTCCAATTAAATCCTAAAAAGTGTGCATTTGGGGTAACATCAGGAAAATTGCTTGGTTACATAATTTCAAAAAAAGGAATTGAGGTTGACCCTGAAAAAATCCAAGCTATAATGGAAATGCCTCTGCCCAAGAATATCAGTCAAATGAGAAGTTTACAGGGTCATCTTCAATCAATAAGACATTTTATATCTCAACTAGCAGATAAAGCTCAACCCTTCATGAAGGTATTAAGGAAAGGGATTCAATACAACTAGGATAAAGATTGTGAACAACATTTACAACAAATAAAAGAATATCTTTCTAATCCACCCATATTAATGCCACTGATTCAAGGTAAGCCACTGATCCTGTACATATCAACTACAGATACCTCACTGGGGCACTTCTGGCACAACAAGATGACAATAAAAAGGAATGAGCTATTTATTACATCAGTAGAACATTGGTGTCATATGAAATGAACTACACTATAATAGAGAAAGCATTTGGCACACTCTATTAAGCTGGTAGCTAAGATTGATCCACTAAAATATCTTCTCAGTAAAGCAATGCTTATAGGAAGACTGGCTAAATGGGTCATGGTTCTTACAGAATTTGATATTGAATATGTGGAATGTAAAGCCATCAAAGGATAGGTTATTGCAGACCAACTTCCTGATGCTCCACTTGAAGACAGTCAATCTCTGCATATAGAATTCCCAGATGAATCAATCATGCACCTTACTAAACAATCATGGAAGATGTTCTTTGAAGGGTCTTTCATTGAACATGGTTCTGGTACTGAAATACTTTTTATTACTCCTCAGAAATATTCAATTCCGAAAGCTTACAAGATTCTATTCCCTTGCACAAACAACATTGTAGAATATGAAGCTTTGGTAAATGGGATCAAGCTGGCCATCGAGTGGAAGATAGTTGAATTACACATCTATAGAGACTCTCAACTCATTATCAACCAAATCAACGATCTATATCCGATAAGAGATGAGAAACTAATGCCTTATAAGAGAATGGTGGATGATCTCAAGAAATACTTTACCTTTGTATCATTTTAGCAGATCCCTAGAACAACAAATAGAGAAGCAGATACAATGGCCACTTTGGCATCTATACCATATCTCCAAGAGTCTAATTTTCATTTTGAATTCCTAGTGGAAGAGATACATTACCTTGCCTATGATTCTCCCTATTCACAAATGCACACTCCAATAAGACATTGTAGGTGATTGAAGGTTTTGTCATTGATGGAAACCTTACAATCCTATGACACCGGCAAGGCAATCCACCAACACTAGCAAGATCAGACTTTACACTGGCACATAGATCACCGGCACTGGCAGTGAAAGGAAGCATACCGGCACAAAGGTAGACAAAATTTTTGTTAATTATTATAAAATCATTGTAAGCCCACTTGGCAAGTTGTAAAATAACTCATATATATATAAGAGATCATCATAGAACATTTTGAAAGGATAGAAGAAAAGATATAGGCGAAATAAGGCAGACGTATTATGTGAATTATAGGTTAAGGGTTTATGTATGAAGCAGAGCTATAAACTGATACTGGATCTGGCATAGTAGATGCTATTTTAAAGAAGTACAAGACTTTGGATTTATATAATCCATTTTGTAAGTCAATGAGACTTCCCATTTTGTAATTAAGCAATGAGCTCTATCCACTTGGCCTTCCTGGATGTGCAGGCCCCTCTTGTAGTAGTAATATTCTCTTATTGGCCAGTAAGTGAATATTGTGGGTTACAAATCCCACCAAGGTTTTTCCCACACTGGGTTTCCTCATTAAAATATTGTGTTATGGTGTGTTTTTCATGTGGTTGATGTTATCTCTATTTATTGCATTACTTTTTGTTTACCAGTATACAATATTAATATGTTCTACATGTTTTAAGTTAATAAAATCATCTAATCGGTCAGATACTGATTCACCCCCCCCTCTCAGTATCTGTGGGAATCCTAACAATTGGTATCAGAGCTTGGTCCTCTATTTTCAGAAGCCTAACAACTTGAGGAAGATCTTGACACTGGTAGAGATGAAAAACTTGATAAAGTAATTAGAAGCAACTCTCTCAGACTATAATGCAGAAAAATTAAAAAATATCAAACTTGAAGATGATCTAAAAGCTGCATAGGATATTATTCAAGCACTTCAAGAAAATCTTACCATTTCAAGAAACAAGAGAAGAGAACTTTGTGAAAAGATGCAAAATGATAATGATGAAAAGGAAACTCTTAATGATCTGATGACTAAGCTGAAACAAGAAAACATGACAACAAAGAATGAAATGCAGGATATGACTATGAGATTTTGTAAAGAAATTGACGATAGAAATAAGAATGAAGAAGACTTGACTAGAAGACTGAATGATGCTGCAAATGAAAACACAAGACTTAGTTATGAAAATGATATGCTAAAGATAGATCTAATGCATGCATAGAATGACTCAAATGAACTTATGAGACAAAAAGGTATCTTGGAAGGAGAACTAGCTACTGCAAATCAACATAAAGAAAAATTCAAGAAAAGCTCAAAAGAACTTGGTGACTTGTTGAAAAAATAGAAACCTAATGGTGACACTAATGGTCTTGGCTTTGAAGCTGGTGGAAGCTCTGGTACTGCAAACAGATAGGATCACAGCAAACCGGTAAGACAACCTACTACTTATAAATTCAATGGTAAATGCTTTAACTGTAACAAGTATGGTCATAGAGAAAATCAATGTAGATCTAGAAATTATCAGAATACCAATACACCCACTGGTCGATGTTCAAAATGCAACAAAGTTGGTCATAATTCTAAAAATTGCAGAATGAATGTAAGATGTTATGTTTGTGGAATATTTGGACACTTATCTAATCAATGTAGAACACAAACCGGCATAGGATATGGAAAAGCTATTCAGAAAAATAATGTGACTTGTTATGCTTGTAACAAGATTGGACATATTGCAAAATTTTGTAGAAGCAAGTCCTCATTGGTAAATAACAAAGGTCCTAGTTTGAAAGGTAAAGAAAAAGTTGAAGAAGTTAAGCAAGAATTCTCAAAATAATGGATCAGGAAATTAGAACTAAATGTTGATAGGAATACTCCTCCATCGGAAAAATAGAGTAACATTCCACCAGTAGGAGAGTCTTCATCTAATTGAAGAAAATTTCCTTGAGGGTTTAGCAATCAAATGTGAAACATGCTATTATTCCCTTAGTTGATGGTGAGAAGTTGAAATTACTTCTATACCAGCAGATAAGTTAATTCATTACTTAACCGTCAAGCAATAAATGTGGTGATTGGCAAAATTAACATTATAAATCAATGTTTTGGCTCCAATTTTATTTCACTGAGCATTCAAACAATCAAAGAGCGCAAAAATTCCTGAGTAAAGACATTTCGAGCAAAGAAGCAAAGCAATTCAGCGAGCAACCTTTCCTAAGGCAGATAAAGGTATTTATAATCATGGCTTCTTCATCTCTTCCTAAATTCATAGCAAACCCTACTGTAGTAAAAGTGATTAAACGCCCTAGACTCATATTTTGGTTAGTTCCTGAAATTGCTAAGAAGGATGATAATGTTGGTGCATTTTCTCAAATCCCCAAAGGAGTAGCTTTTGTAGAAGACCCTAGAATGTATATTCATTGTCACATAGAAGAATTAGGTGATGAGGAAATCAAGAGCATGTATAAGACTATAATTTGTGATGATTCTGGTAATGTGAAACCTAAACACAAAATAGTTAAAACCCTAGGATTCACTGAAATTCTCAGTATTCTGGATTTTCCTAAGGATGTTATAAGGATAGTTGTAAGAAGGGTACATGGTGAATTCTTCTAGTTAGACTCAGTTCACAAAATTACTAAAGAGGTAGTAAAGGCTGTGACAGGGTTACCCTCCACTAGTAATAGACCTGATAAGATAAAGAAGGTCTCACATGACCTGGTCATGAACCTAACAGGTGCAACATCTGACAAGAGATCTTTAAGAGTGAATGATGTAACCAACATCAATGTTAGATTCATTAGCATGATTTTAGGCTATAAAACCACACATACAAATAGGTTAAACTTAGTCTCTAACCTATTCATAAAAAGTGCTTATGATATGATCAAGGATAATGCAAAAATAGATGTGTGTGAATGGTTGAAAGATGAGCTTATTGATAATCTTGGAAAAATTAAGAAAGACAAAAAGGGGACATTTAGATTTGGAAACCTACTTGTCTGTTTAATGCTGCACATAACAAAACAGGTGCCCTATATCGGTAATAAGAATCTTGGTTTTGATATACCGGTAGGCAAACAATTATCTGATCTACTAAATAACATGGGTGAAAACAAAGAAAAGAATATAAATGAGTACTTTCAGGCATTGAAGGCCCAGATGAATACTAGAGTCAGACTTTCACAAGCAATTGTAAATAAGTATAAGGATGGAATATGATTTGTTATTAAGAAGGATGAGATTTGGATGGAGGCAGGTGTACCAAGAACCATTTGGGTTACTGAAATGGGTTATGAAACTGATGACCACATAATTAAAACATATGCAAAAGCTCTCCTGGAAGCACCCAAGGAACTTGAAGAAGAGGTATTTGGCAGTGCTGAGACTAGTGAGTATCAAATTCAATCTAAGAAAAGGGTAAAGAAGGTAGAAGCAATAGTAAGAAGAGGATCTAGGCAAGCAAAGGCTATCAAAGAAGATGTACTTAAACAAACCGACATCACTGAAGATGAGTTAGAAGCACAACAACCAGAAACTCACCTTTCACTAGTAGCAACTTCTTCGAAAAGTGATATACCAGTTGAATTTAAAAGAATTGTGAGGAAAAGAGAACCGTCACAAGTATCTACACCTTCTCCTAGAAGAACCAGACAAAAAAAATAGGCAGTAAGGCCCCTGGCTAAGAAGATAACTCCAAAGAAGAAGAAGTTAACACCAAAGAAGAAGACTCAACAAAACATTGCTCCAATTGACAAACTACTAGATGAAATAATAGAGGATGGACAGCTAAAAAACATCAATAAATTATATGATTCATTATCAGTTGATGACAAGGAGAAAGTTGAAAACAATGTAATTCTACACTTGGACATTTACAAGAAATTTCTAATGCAAGTTGTAGATGAATTACCAATAGAACTATTTAAAAGACTTGAAGCAAGAAGGCAAGCTATTGTAGAGCTTGATAAGAAAATGAAAATTGAAAAACTACTTGCTGTTTATCCAATCAACTCACCAAAAGAGATAGATGATCTGATCTCTGAGGCTAACCGGTCAGTATTTTTGACTGCACACTAGTATGTAGCACTTATGGTTGGTAGAGTAAATTAGGTAGTAGAGGAAACTGCTAATACATGGGACATATTCCTTGTAGAGAAGAAAAAGAAAGAAGAATATAGAAAACCCAAACACATCAAAGTATATTAGAAGGATAAGGATAAAGGAAAAGGCAAGGTTGATGGACCACCTAGCATAAAAAAAAAAGATAACTTATCCCCACTACCTCTGAATACTCCACTGGTAGTGACTACTGATAATCAACTAGATAGTGAGAGCATGAACATATCACAAGAGGACACAAATCCTAACTTTGAGGTATTATACATAGTGGAAATTGATACTCAAAAGGTCAATATTGTGGTAGATAAGGATACAACTAAGAAGACAGATATGGCTAATGAGAAACCAGTAACTGATGGTACAGAAGGTAAACTAACAGATGATAACATAGAGCAACAAGCATAGAAATAGGCTCCATCACAACAACAGGTTCATACAGAGACAGTGCCATCAACATCAGCTGAGCAATCCAAACCTTTTCTTAAAGAAATGGAAACACAAACTGACCTACTAGAGGTCATCACAAGCAAGGAAACTACTCCCACCGGCGGAATACAGATTATTGGCTCATCAAATAATGTAACAGAAGTTCTTTTGGATTCCATAAAGAAGATAACAGATTGTAGCTCACAGGTTTACAAGGCAATAGATGACACCATTCCAATTTTGAAAATGATAGCACCAAAATGTAATGTAGATAATAAAGATTCTTTGAGTCAACTTGACACTTTCTCTAATTATATTACTGAAAACACTGTGACAGTTGAACAAATAAAAGAGGAAGCATTCAAGGAGAGATTAGAGAAGGAAAAACACAAATTCTTTGAGGAAGAAATAAAGAAGTGTACAAGGCAATTTGACACACTTCTATCGAAACTATGTAGCACAATGAAGGAATTCAAAACTTTGTACTGGGATACATGTAAAACTAACTTTTTGATAGTTGATATAGACAAGAAAATTAGCAAGATACAAGAAGAAATAAATCAACTAGCTGACAACTTCATTAATTCATCTAATTCATTATCAGTTTTTGAGCAGAAGATAACAGGTTTTGAGGAAGAACTATTTAAGTTGGAAAGAGACAAAGAAAGAATAAAAGGAAAGGCTAAAGATCTAAAATGGAGACTTAGTCCAAAATTGGACTACCTTGCCTCCTTAAAGAAAGAAATATTTGATGCCTTGAATCAAGGACAGAAAACACCGGCAAAGCAAATGCAGCACCTCACAGGTATAGTTCAGAGGATAGAGGCCATAATAAAAGACAACAAAAAGTTCTTTGAGAGCTTGAATCTAGTTTTGGTAGATGTTTTTTAGATTGTAACCAATCGGTTACAAGGATGAAGCAATAAACCACACTCATTAACACTTTGGCAAACTTTGTCATTGATGCCAAAGGGGGAGTAGTGGAATGAGAAAAATAATCAGTAAAATGACTCATCAACTCAGGGAGAGTACACATTCTTTTGGTACACATTTTTGGTAAGACAACACTAGCAGATTCTTTTTGGACAAGAGTTTTTTTAATTTTTCTCATTAGTGTTGTCATCAATGCCAAAGGGGGAGATTGTTGGCAAATGCACACTCCAATGAGACATTGTAGGTGATTGAAGGTTTTTTCAATGATGGAAACCTTACAATCCTATGACACTGGCAAGGCAATCCATCGGCACTAGCAAGATCAGACTTTACATCGGCACACAGATCACCGACACTGACAGTGAAAGGAAGCATACCAGCACAAAGGCCGATAGGAATTTTGTTTGTAAATTATTTTGTTAATTATTGTAAAATCATTGTAAGCTGACTTGGCAAGTTGTAAAATGACTCATATATATAAGAGATCATTGTAGAACATTTTGAAAGGATAGAAGAAAAGATATAGGTGAAATAAGGCAGACCTATTATGCGAATTATAGGTTAAGGGTTTATGTATGAAGCAGAGCTATAAACTGGTACTGGATCTGGCATAGTAGATGCTATTTTGAAGCAATACAAGACATTGGATTTATATAATCCATTTTGTAAGTCAGTGAGACTTCCCATTTTTTAATTGAGCAATGAGCTCTAGGCACTTGGCCTTCTTGCATGTGCAGGCCCCTCTTGTAGTAGTAATATTCTCTTATTGGCTAGTAAGTGAATATTGTGGGTCACAAATCCCACTGAGCTTTTTCCCACATCAGGTTTCCTCATTAAAATATTGTGTTATGGTGTGTTTTTCATGTGGTTGTTGTTATCTTTGTTTATTGCATTACTTTCTGTTTACCAGTATATAGTATTAATATGTTCTACATGTTTTAAGTTAAGAAAATCATCTAACGATCAGATACTGATGCACCCTCCCCCTCTTAGTATCTATGGTAATCCTAACACTCCTGAGTCCCAGGTAGTCTATTCTATTATTGGACATGACTCATCTCATTATAGCCACATTTACTCTTACCTTCATGACCAAGTTATCCCGGCTAATCTTTCCCAAAATTAAAAAAACAACCTAATTGGAAATGCGTCATAGTATGTCATAATTGCTAACGACCTATTCAGGCGAGGTTTAGATAATAATTTTCTTAGATGTCTAGAAATTGAAGAGTCCCAATGTGCATTATCTGAGATTCATGAAGGTGTTTGTGGATCCCATTCGAATGGTCTAACTTTAGCATGAAAACTACTAAGGGCTGGCTACTATTGGCCAGGCATGGAGAAAGAAGCTATAAAATTTGCTAAAACCTGTGAAAAGTGCCAACTACATGGGCACCTTATCCATGCTCCAGCAAGGGATCTCATACCCTTTGTGGCACACTGGCCCTTCCAATAGTGGGCATTTGATCTAATTGGCCAAATATATCTTGCATCATCTAACAGACACAAATTTATTATCATTGCCACTAAGTAATTAGCTAAGTGGGTAGAAGCAGTTCTGCTCATCAAGGCAACCGACAAACAAGTAGCTCTCTTTATTCTTAATTATGTCATCTGTAGGTATGGTATACCTTCATCCATTATAACTGACAATGGAGGACAGTTCAAGAACAAAGATCTAGACAAACTCTGTGAGAAATTTAAAATTAAACAACACTGGTCCTCAGTCCATTACCCTCAAGGTAATGGACAAGTAGAGGCATCTAGCAAAAACCTACTAACTATCTTGCATAGGAACAAAGAACAAATCTGGGAAGGATTGGCATCTATAGCTCAATCCTGCATTATGGGCTTATAGAACAAGTATCACAATACCTACTGGGGTGACACCTTTCTCTTTAGTGTATGGGTCCGAAGCAGTATTACCTATTGGAGAAGAAATACCATCTCTAAGAGTTTCCTTGCAAGGTCTCGTTATTGATGAAGACTATAGAATATCTAGATTGCAAGAGCTTGAATTGCTGGATGAGCATCAACAAGTGGCATTTGATCATCTCAGAGTGTATCAAAAGAGAATGTCTAGAGGATATAACAAAAAGGTTTGACACCAAGAATTTCAGCTTGGTGACTTAGTTCTAAGAGAAAATCTTAAAAATCAATAGTTTTGAGACAACAAAGGGAAGTTTGAAGCCAACTGGTTGGGTCCCTATATTGTTACTGCAACTTTTGGCTCTGGTGCTTATCAACTCTCAATATCGGAAGGAGAACAACTCTCCTAATCAATCAACACCATCCATCTGAAGAAATTCTTCACCTAAATATTCTCTACTCCAACAGCTTATACAGTGAAAAAGTCCTGAAAAAAAATCCTAAAAATCAGAAAAAGTCCTGAAAGAATTCCTAAAAATTAGAAAAAGTCCTGAAGAAATTTAAAAAAAAAACAAAAGAAAAAAAAAAGGAAAAAAGAGAGAAAATGCCCTGATGAAAACCTAGTAAATAGGCACCTTGGTAAAAAAATATATGCATCTCTACCAAGCAGGTGAAAACCTAACAAATAGATGCCTCTTGTATTCAAGCGCTCCATCTATCAACGCAATGTTGGCATTCCCGCTTTCATGCGTCTTTGCTTTTGCTTGTACATATCTTTTGGTCACTTTCGTGACATCCTGGTTTGTTGGAACCCTCATGGCTTGAAACCGATCATTGTCCTAGTCTTAGGTAATCGATAAGAGCACATTTCATATCCTAAGCAGTGTCAAACAAATCATCTTTACGTTAGTGAAACCTGGTCATCCACTCCAAGTCAAGTCACCTGTCTCCTAACTACTGAAAAGTTTTATCACAGAGTAACAAGAAAAACAACATAATGGAAAATAATCACTAAACAATTTGAGCTATGCATGAAAATTTTTGGAAAACAATCACTAAACAATTTGAGCTATGAATGAAAATTTTCTTCGTGTGTTGTCTTTTATATTGGTTTTTGATTATTATCCCTCTGAGTAACTTGAGGAGGTCTATCTTAACTAAGAGGAGCAAGGATTGGGGGCATAATATTTTCTTTGTGTTCTTCTTGTAGGAATGATTCCAATGATCTGGAAACATCTAAATTAGCTGGGTGTCTGTGATAAGAGCCTTCACATCAAGGTGAAATCGCCACACATACCTTGACTCCGCTTATTTGAATGCTACAGGGAGGTCCATATCATTTCTTTGTCTCTTTTGAGGGAATTTCTTTATGATGCAATTCGGGTCCCTGGGAAATCTATCCAAGGATATGAATGAAAAAAAAGGGGTCATTGCAGACAAGATAATTAATATTGCACATGCAAAGAAAGAAACTCTACTCTTCCTGCCATAATTGTAAAATGCTCAATGATGAAAATTAAGCTTTTCAAAATCCAGTGACTAGGTTTAGGTTGCATTTTGCATATCATTTTGCATTTCATCTTGCATTTTCTGAATTTAGAGTGATTTTGGTACAGTAACACTAATCTCTGTATCAACTGAATGAGAGTTGGAAGCTTCATCATTTCTTCGCTAAGTGGTCTCTTTTCATCATTTCTCCAATCGAGTACTAGTGTTTTGAGATGTTAGCTGCATACATGAGCATCTTATATAGATTCATACATTCATTATCATTCATTTGCATTCATCTTATTGCATAGAAAAATAAACATTTGCATTACTCATTACTCACTCACATTCATTTATTTGCATATGAAAAGAAAGAAAAATAGACATCCATATTCATTTCATGCTAAAAAAGAGATGCATACATATAGAATAAAGCATATAAAGACATCTCATAAATGAATCAACACAAGTACGATGAAGTCCAATTGGATCTTGTATATATATCATGTCAAGTCTAAGGTACAAAATAATGTCGAATGACATATACAAACTCCCATCAGAGCAAGAATCATATAGGCTACAAAAAATGGGTGTCTACAAAAAATATCCAAGCTACAATAAGAAATAATCTAACTAGCACCCTCTCCCTCATCACCTAGTGGAGGAGGAGGAGCCTAATGACCGGGATCCCGATGAGGTGCCCGCACTCTCTCTGATCATGCCATATACTATGAATAGGGTATCACCTGTTGTGCAACAGGAATTGCGACACTATATGCTACGACATAATAAGATGTCCTACTACTCTAGAGAAGGACCTCATGTCATAAATCCTATATCTCTACTCTCGATTCTACCCTCAATGATGCGATCTGGTGATCACGCTCGGCCCTCACCTCGGCAAGTTGTCGATCTTGCTCTGCCAGTTGAGTTTGAGCCACTCTCAACTGTGACTGCAGCTCTACAAGATGTGCTCTCATTGACTGCCATACATCAGTCCCCTGCTCCCTCATAGGCTCTCCACCCCCATCTCCACCTATGGCTCCACCTTGCTCATCTTTCCATTGCCGAACCTATCTCAAAGCTATTCGCTCCTCCTCAATCCCACCCAATCTCACTCCTACATGCCCTAGGGATTTGCCCTCACCCCTCTATTATCTAACATCAGCTGGCACCCTACTGCTGCTAGCACCAGGATCACCACCACTCCATCGTGGAGCCTCAGCTCTTTGTGCCTCTCCCTTCCTGTGGCCCTATCCCTATCCCTATGTTGGTGCAGGAACATCATCCTCAACATCCTTAATATGAGAAGCCTACCCTGCTGGATCTATGAATCGAGGGAATGAATGCTGCTGAAACCAATCTCTATAATGGGGCAATACCCCTGCATCTGTCACATCATCCATATAATCCCACCTCAAGTGATGTAAACTAGTCAGCTCCTGCATCGCCAAAGAATAGGACAACCATGGGGACCATCCCTATCCCTCCTCATCTACATAATGCGCATAAGCTATGTACTCCTGCGAGATCCTCTGAGGCTGACGATACTGCCTCATCACTCAAGAAATAATGAATCACTCCACAATGGTCTATGATCTCCCGATAAGAGGGTGCATAATAAAAAAGTCCCTACAAACCATCCACTAGTCATCCCATGGCTCTAAGCCTCTATACAGTCTCCATAGAATGGCTATCAGGTCATCTAGCTGCCATCTCCAAAAATTTGTCTTGCCCAGATGGGGCTGTGTAATGTATTTGGCATACCTATATATAATTGACTACCTAGGCTCTCTACTATCATCTACTATGGGCCGACAAACAAGAAGGTGCTCCCAAGCCCCCACCTATAAAATATATACACCAGTGGCCATGATCTACCCATCTCTATACATGATCTCATGCATCTCTAGATACATGTGGGCCAATAAACACGAACCCCAACCAGGTCTCTGAGGGGTCTCTATCAATCTCTCTAATATCTGACTCCATCTACACTAGAAGCCCTGCTACCCTCTATCTAGCATCAAAAAATAGCCTATAAACCCTGCTAGAACACATGCTAGAGGAAACTCCTCGCTGTACCTACTCATTAGTATGTCCCAACTCATGGAACGAGTCAAAATGTCAGGATCACTGAAGACATGCCTCACTACCTATAATCCTGGAAGGTGTCCTGAATCATAATCCACCTTATCCCTAGCAAAAGGGATATGAAGGATCCTATATACATCCTTGAGAGTGATAGTCAACTCCCCCACCGGTAGATGAAACATGTTATGCTCTGAATGAAAATGCTCAACCAATGTCATGAGCATACCGTGGTTCACATGGATATCAGGTAATCTCAATAGATGAGTCAAGCCACACAAGTCATATGAGCCTCCTCAACCTTAGATAAATGTCAAACTAATGCCATAGTAGGAGGATAAACACATCTAAACAATACAGGAGGTAATCGAACCTGCAAAAAACCCAACAACAAAGCATTAGAGAACATTCCAAATGAGCCTACAAGAGAAGTAAAACATCACGCAAATTCAACTAAGTCACATGTAAAATCAAAATTTCACGTTTGGACCTTCAAAAATGCTCACTGTCTCCCAAATGATAAAACACAGAGAGATAGAATCTCGTACAAGCCAGGATTAGCTCTTGCACGATAAAACAACCCCAAATGACATACTATTGGCTCTCGCATGACAAATGATATTTTAACAGACCTGTCGTACGATACAAGGGTGCATCCCAAACGATAATTCTAATGACCCTAAATGACAAAAGAAATTTTACTAGTTACTCATACTAGACAGGATCCTGTCTTGCATGATAAAATGTGAAACCCGACCCCACACATGCAAAAAACTTGCAAAATGAACAAAAAAATTCAAAATTGAAAACTTAAAGAGGCTTAAGATCGATCACTTACCACTGGCTCATAGTTTTGGGGTTGATTATGTCTTCTATGGCGCTCGAATTGATGTTGACAAGTAGGGACCACCATTTTCTTCATAGAAGGCTTTTTGAATTTTCAAACTTGGAGGGTTAAAATGATTTGACAATGACACTTTTGTCCCATATATAGCCAAAAACCTAATTTCTCAACTTACTCCGATGGACACGAAAATTGTACCCTTAGCTAATTTGACCATTCTGATTCCATTTTCAGGATCGAAATCAAAATTTGAGATCATTTTTCTAGTCAATTTCACAATTTGGACCACTTAGCACTTTTATTAACTACTCATTCTCTTCTTCTAATTGCGCTCATTTTCTCGTAAATCAATGCTAAATCTCAATTTAATTTCTACAAATCAACTTTGTGCTCAATTTCTCTCTAAATTTTCAAAAATTCCTCTGAATCAATTTGTGCTCAAAACAACTTATCATTACTAAAAAATTACCTATCATCATGTACCCTCGCTATCTTTCGATTTCACTCCCAAGGGGGCATACTCGTGACCTTATGACCTCACATTCTTCAATGTCAAGAAAATTTTCAATCTTCATCGAAAGTCAAGCAAAAAAATATTTTCAACTAAAGAAAATCAATCAAATCTTCATCGCTTTATATCAAGTTGAGATCTCTCAATCATCTGAATCAAATCAATCTCTAGGGGCATATCAGTTTCATCACTTCATATCAAGCTGATATTTTCTTTATCTGAATCAATCTCTTAAAATCAATCAATTTCATCGCTTTTCATCAAGTTGATTATTCATTTAAACTCAATCAAGGGTTTAAAGAGTATCTTTGATCACACTCAATCTAAGAAGGTTTCCAGTATTCATTGCTTTGGATCAAGTTGGACAATTTATCTTTTCTCATTGTATCTTGATCAATCAAGTTCAAGATCGATTTTTATCATCACTCACTATGCCTAGATCAATCAAGTTCTAGATCAATAAAATCTGCTTCTTGATCAATCAAGTTCAATTTTGGTATCTTTTGTTTTCTATCATTCCTAAGTTCAATCAAGTTCGGGAATGGTATCTCTTTAATTAGACTTCATTCATCTTCGTCACTTTGAATCAAGCTAAACACCTTGCTTTCATCTAGTTCGTGATCAATCAAGTTCAGAACTAGTATCTCCTAGACATCAAATTTTCTTTGAACCAACGTGCTACTTGCACATTAATTCAAAGAGGGGCAAATGTAATAGCCTAAAAATGGTCATCTAAACCATGAGCCCCTAATCTCAACAAAGTCACCAAGGTCCTAAACAAAGGTAATTAAATAAATCTTGAGCAAATAATTAATTCTAAAATCATCAAATGTCACATGGCAAAATTAATCAATCAATATTAATTAAATATTTATTTAATTAATTAAATCATTCCAATTAAATCATTTTAAACAATTATCTTATTTATTTTATTAAATATCCTAGCATATTTAATTAAATAAATCAATTTGCCATTAAATCATCAAAAAGAGGAATTAATTTGAAAAATAAGTAAAAATTGCCATAAATCTTCAAAAAAGGAAACAAATCAAGAAAGAGGAATTGGAAATTATGAGCACAAATCTTCAAAAAGGGAAATAAATCAAAAAAGGAATTAATTGACAAAAAAAGAATTAAAAATTGAGAAAATAAATCAATTGGAGATAATCTTAAAAAAAACAAATTAAAAATTGATAGATAATCTCAAAGAAAGCAATTAAAACAATTAAATCTTAAAATTGAATGAAATAGAGAATAAATCAGTTTTTTCTTGATTTTATCTTGATTTTAGTTCAATTTCCTTTAAAACTGAGAAAAGCATCCAACCACATCAATTCACCTGGATTGTGCTTCCTCTTGGAAAATCTTGACCGCTCATCATCATTTGATCTCAGCCTTGGTTTCTTTCTGAATTTTCTATAAATTCAAGCTCTCATCTCTCATTCAGAGATCCTAGAGAATATATTGTTATTATACTGATTTTGCTCTAGGTTCATTGAGAATATTGCATACATATTTAGATCATTTATCTCATTTATTGCTTAAATCTTGTTAGATTAATCTTGCATCCATCTAGCATTAATATCATGCTCATATAGATTAAAATCCTTCGTCTTGGTGTTGTCTAGTCACTAGATTGCTTATACAAATCTAAGAGAAATATTATACTCGCATCTTTTAGAAGGCAATGGGTCGATTTATTATGGTTTTCATATTCATGTTTATATCTGTCTAACCATGCATGTAATGACTTGATTGAAGTGTTGTGTATTACATATACAGGTCCACTTTTCACACATACACACTGGTTAAGTGTTTGGTCGGTGATCCTACTAGAAGGGACACAGAGGTCTAAGCTAAGATGGATACCAATAGGGATGCCACATGGAGTTGAAGTGGAGAGCTTACAGAGGTCAGTGAAGTGTCATTTCAGTGAGGTTGTTGACATTTGGTTGACATTTAATGTTGACTATGTAAATCATGGGAGGTATTGTAGAGGTGTGCGACTCGACGAAGGTTGAATAAAGCTGATCAATGGGATGCACCAGTCGATGTAGAGTGTCTAGGTGTTGAATGAGGTTGGTGATGCAATCTTCAGAACAATTTATGGTGATTGATCTTGAGCCTTGCTGACAGACTGCCTGTGTTTGCTAAGTTTAGTAAATGTTCATTGGAAGGAGGAATATATGGTAGGTGATGCCTGATTGCTTGTAGGTTGATCATCCTCATGTAGAATAAGATATGACTAGATCTGATTGACCTCTTATTTAGTGGAAAAAACCTTTGCGCGCCAAGTGTTTGAAGCTACATTTTGGTAGGAAAGCTCAGTAATAATAATGAAGGCAAAAGAGCATATTGGATGATGTTGGTTTTTGAATGAGAGTGATCTTGAGTAGAGAAAATAAGAGATAAGATTGAGAGAGTCAAGGAACTTAGCATCTGAAGAAAAGAGCTAGTAGGGAAGGTTAAACTGGTGAGAGGGTTAAATGGTGGCTTAATCGGCATAATCAAACAAATCAAAAACTACAAAGTAAGTTGCAAAGATAGGAATTGATAGTGTTCATGCCAACTAGAAGGTAGCATAGAGTGAAGTAGCTACATGTGGTATGGGAGAGAAGATCTTGTAGGTAGTGAGCAGAGAAAGGATAAACCAATGAGCAGAGTAATGGGTAGCAGGTCTATATTTTGACTATTCATCCAACAGGCAGAGATAGAACTAGTATCAGCAGTAATGAGTGAAGGTGAGCAGCAAGACTGAGAAGGAGATAGAAGCAAGAGTAGAAGTAAACCTGTGAGATAGAGGAGGTGAGAAACCAATAGGTTAAAGTGTATGCAATGGTTACAAGATTCACTTGTAATCAAACTATTATTTTTGTAATTGATTATGTACAAGATAGATCACTGAGTTGGAGCTCGGTGCGGGGGTTAGTGCCCTAAAGCGGAAGTGGTACTCCTTGGGTTGGTTCCCTAAATCTTGTACCCAAGGTTTTCATTATGAGGCTAGATAGGAGCAGTAGACTCCAGCAACACTTCTCACTGAGGTTTTTCCCATCTTGGGTTTTCCTCATATATATAGGTGTTATGTGATGTCCCCTTTGTGTGGTTGAATTATGTTGTGTAGTTTTATCTTACCAGTAGGTTTTCTTGGTCCCTAGGCTGGTAACCAGTAATTTCTCTTGGATTTAAAAGGGTTAAAAGTTTTGGAAATCACTGATTCACCCCCCCACCTCTTAGTGTTATCTTGTGTTCAATAACTGGTATTGGAGCCTAGGTTCCCGACTAATAAGCTTTCTCCAACTTGGGTAGATTGTGGTATTTGAACACAATGGTTTGTTTACTGCTACTCCAGTGTTTGATGGTTCACACTTTTATGTTTGGAGTCATAGGATGGAAGTCTACTGTCCTACCTTGCATTTGAAGTGTAGATGTTAGTAGTAAATGGCTGCCCTAGTAAAGTCAATTCTCCCACTAGTCCTGAAGAAGAAAGGAGAAAAAAATGTAATGATGAAGCTATGGAGGCCATACTCACAAGTGGAAAAATGCAGATTTGCTAAAAGACTATGGGATAGATTGAAGAAAATTTATGGCAATGAACCTTGCACTATAGAACCAGTTTGTGGAAACAAGAAAAGAAATGAAGTACATGTTTCTGCAGATGATGAAGCTAGATTTGTTAGCAGTAGCAGAAATGATGAAGAGGAAACTCACCTCTTTATGGCTTAAGAATCGAAAGATGAGAGGCACACATTAGAGAGTACTCATGCAGATCACTTCTATCGATAGGATGTGTTTGGGAGTGATAATTAAAATGAAGTCGAAGTTGATCTTTAATTTGAACTGGCGAGTGCACTAGAAGAGCTACAAAATATTAGAAATGAATTTAACAAGTACAAAGATTCAGTTCATGAAGAATGTAGCCGATTAAGAACATGCCTTGAAGAATCAAATAATAATATCTACATATTGACATCTCAACTAGAAGAGGAAAAAGGATTGACTGGTGAATTAAAATTAGTCTTTGATGCTAAGGAGAGAAAATGTGAGGAACTCTAGCTAAAAGTGGAGACAAAGGAAAAAGAATGTCAGGACCTAAAAGGAGAAATGCAAAACATCGGGAAAGACCTTGAGAAGTGTCAAAATGAGCTCAAGGTAAGGATCTGGTATGATGGCATCACTAAGGAATTGGACAAAATGTTGAGTAAACAACTCCAAGGATACCAGAGGATTAAGATATGCTACCAGTGAATTCTCCACAAGCAAGGATATCTCTCACAAGGACATTCAGTTTGTCTCCTCTAATGGAGATAACAAGGGTCAGACCTTCATAGTTCAAAGTGTGCTAAGAAAGAAGGCTAACCTAACTACAATTGGTGAGGACTTGAGGCTAAAAATGAAGACTAGTGCAGCAAGAAGAAATAATGCAGATCCTAAAGGAAAAAGAAAGCTGAGAGAAGATAGGTTCACCAAAAACAAGAATGGAAGAAGACAACCTAAGAGATTCCCCATTGGTGGAAGACAAAGAGATGGAGCACCCCAAAGAATTACAAGTAGAGAATCTAAACTAGTCAGACCACCTCATGTTTGTCAAAATGAATTTGTAAGTAATATGTCTCCATTCTCCGGTTACTGTTTTGCTTGTAAAGGATATGGCCATAGGGCAGAAGAATGCAA
Organism: Cryptomeria japonica; assembly: GCF_030272615.1. Classification (NCBI taxonomy): domain Eukaryota; kingdom Viridiplantae; phylum Streptophyta; class Pinopsida; order Cupressales; family Cupressaceae; genus Cryptomeria; species Cryptomeria japonica. The sequence goes on along the minus strand of NW_026729249.1, from coordinate 22,419 downwards.
AATGATGTCTAGGAATAGAAAAGGTGTTCTTCCTAGGAATAGTGAGTTAGATTGCAAGAGATGTAATGAATATGGGCATAAGATATCAGAATGTAAAAATATACATATGGTTACTACCAGTTATGCCAACAAGAATCCAGCTATTGCTCCTAGAAATGTAAATTATGTATGTTACAACTACAATGAATTTAGCCATAAAATTCATCAATGCAGGAAGAACTCTTAGTCCTATGGTAACCGGTGGAACAATCCTAATCAATACAGAGGAAATTGCAAGGCATATGAGCAACAAAGGACTACATGGAACAAAATAAGAAATACTCCTGCATGTTCAATAAATCCATGGAGACCAGTAGCTAGCCACAATGGCATGAACAAAAGAAGAGACTTATACTAGGTTGATAGAAGGTCCTCAAGACAGTTGCTTGGTATGAATGCGGTTTTCTTCTACAACAATGCTTTTGGTCATGCTATAGAATTTGATAGAGAAAGGGACAATTAGTAGAAGAAGGTAAGACCTGATCCTAGGACTAAAAAATGGGAAGAAGAGTGAGACCAAGTAGGTTTGGAGGAAGAAGGAAGAGAGTAGGACCATGGACCAGCACTATGCATTCTTTGCATAAGTCATATCTCTTGAAGCTTAAAAGGAGATGCAAGACTAAGGGGGAGCTAAAAATTGATTAGATCATTCACCCCATGCTTGATAAGGACAAAGGAGAAGCCAGGTTGATGTTGGTAAGAAGGAAAAAAGGTGAGATAAGTGTATGTGTGATTATTGCCTTGACTACACACTCATACTTGTGTTAATGTATAGTTCAAAGTATAATCATGATAAGAGACAAGTGACACAAGACTACAAAAGCTAATGGACAAGGTGTCCTAGTGAAGATAGTGAACCAGTAGTGTAAACTGGTGTGTGAAGCATGTTACCAGTATGGATATTATCTGCTATAGTGGTATATGCAAGTCAATGTGTCCTAGTTGTGTTACAGTGGCTCCAGTGGCATGGATAGATGAATTTATGTCTCTAATGATATCAGAAGTTGTCTTAAATGACAGTGTATTGGACCAATTGCTGATCACATGTGAATGAGACATCATGATGTCACCATGTGTGAGAGTTGACATGAAGTCAATGAGACTTGGCATTGTGGTCAGGTAAGACCATGTCATAAAGATGGGATGGATGCCATGGAAGTGAAAGACCATCAACACTCATAGATTCTCACTTCCACTGGTAAATGTGTAGTTTGGGGTATCGATTTAGGACCTAACAGAAAAATGAAGACCAAAGGGTTGTGATTCAGGGGGAGTTCACCATCATATTTTATGATTGGTATCTGATACAATTGACATAGGTGGAGATCAAGTGTCATTGCTACTGCATAGTAGACCAGTATATAGGGAGTTATGAACAAAGATATGAGCTACCTACATAGGGGGAGAATATGTCAAACAAATTGGTGTTAGCCCTTTGGTTCAAGTACTATTATTTGAGAGGTTGTAGAGCATAGTGGTAAAAATGGGAATAAGCAACCAATACAAAAGGGGAAGAGAGAGCTCACAGTATATCAACTGTCAAGACCCTTTGCCTTTTTTTCAAAGGGGGAGAAAGGATCCATAGTATACTAGATAATACATGTGTTGACATCAATGGTGAAGGGGGAGATTGTTAGCATTGTGTTGTCATTGATGTCAATCGATATAGCATAAAGAAGGACAACCGATATGGGAGAATAGTTGATATGCCATTAGTTCTATCAATCGATATTGTGGATAGTGAAGCCACTAGGTAAGCATGTTGGAGTAATCAGTTTACATGTTAGTATTGGGAAGAAGGAACCAGTTTGTGAGTATGCATACTAATGTTGAATAAGCATGACAGATAAGTGAACAATGAGTGATGGGAACCATAAAGTGTGTGACCGACTGAACTCACTGTAGCATGAACTAATAAAGAGTTAGCATTGCAACCGGTATGCTAGTATGTTGTCAACTAGTAGGACTCCAACCAAGAAAGAGAAGGTTGACAAAGTGTGTGATACTTCAATGAGAAAAGATGACATATGGAAAAGCTACCAGGACATATGTCAAGATGAAGAGGTATCCTCTCTTCAATGATGTCACAGTATTACTGGCAAGTGATATAGATCTTCCTCCATTGGTGTTTAGTAGTTGAAGTGTAGTTATCTATTCCCCCCCCTAGTGGGTGATTGGGTGTGTTGGAAATTGACACTCTATTGGTTGGTTTCATTATGTTGTCATTGATGACAACATGATTTTGGGTTCCGGCTTCATATGGTGTACCGGCAGGAACTTCACAGACTCTACACCAGCACCGATAGGATAGAAGATTTCTTTGGTCATTGGCAATGCAGGCTGACATGGTATGGTAAAGGTCATCAATATTAGAGGTTGACACATCTTGGATCTAGCATCGACAACTTGTTTTAATGCTTATTCATTTATGTTATATGGTCGACATGTAAATGTGATATTGTATATATCCTTATAAGCTAACATAAGGCATAAATTTGTATAGGGTATATAGGGGAGATTGATTAGGACATTTTTAAAAAGGAGAGGGATAGACACATGGAATGGATTGTATATGAGGAATCAATTGTAAGGGTTATTCTAGTACTGAGGTTTAGGGTTTTACCAGAATAGATAGAGCTTAAACCAGAATTATATTCTAGAATTGTATGTAGTCAGTGAGGCTCCTATTATGATGAGCAGTGTGGTCTAGGCTGTAAGCCTTCCTGCAAGTGCAGGCCCATCATATATTGTAATATCTCTTCATATGGCTAGTGAATTGATATTGTGGGTCACAAATCCCATTGTGTTTTTTCCTCTTTAAGGTTTCCCACGTATAAATCTATGTGTTATGGTTCTCATTTATGTGTTTGGCTTATTGGTTGCATTACTTATTTCAATTCTATTTATATCGGTATACTGACTAGTGTATGAATGTTTTGTTAAGGCTAAAATCTACTATTCTGGTATAACACTGATTCACCCCCCCTCTGAGTGTTATTGGTTTCCAACAATTGGTATCAGAGCCTTGTGCCTTAGAGGAAGTTTAACAGCTTGAGGAAGATCCTGAAACCAGAATCATTGAATATGGCTTTGGAGAAGTAGCTTGAGATGACACTTGAAGATTATGATGCTGAAAGATTTAAGAACTTAAAGCTACAAGATGAGTTGAATTCTACTAAATAGTTTATTCTTGTCCAACAAGAGAGGCTATCATCTATTCAAGCTAGGAGGAAGGAACTTTTGCAAAATCAAGATGATGAAGAGAAAAATGCACTTAAGGAACAATGTCAGAAATTAAGTCAAGAGAACATGGTTATGAAAAATGAAATTCAAACTATGACTATGAGGATGTCTAAAGATATTGAGGACAGAAAGAAAAAGGAATAAAATCTTGTTGTATCCCTGAAGAGCAAATTTGAAGAATGTGGTAGGCTGGTTCATGAAAATGAGATATTGAGGTCTAATTTGGTACAATCCCAGAGCCATGAGCAAGAGATTGAGAGACAAATGTCAATACTAACAGATGAATCAACTACTACAAGTGAGGACAAAGAAAAATTCAAGATCAGCTTAGCACATCTTGATGAGTTACTGAAGAGATAGAGGCAGATTGGAGATTCCAGTGGACTTGGATTTGAGCAAGGACAAAGTTCTAGTACTGCTAATGAAGATCAAAACCATAAGGCACTGGTAAGGAAATTCAATGCTTATAAATTCAATGGTAGATGTTTTGTTTGCGGTAGATCTGGTCACATGGCTAGGCAATGTAGAAACAGAGTAAATCAAAACCTTGATTCTGCTTTCAATAAATGTTCTAAATGCAATAAAATTGGTCATAAGACAAAAGAATGAAGAATGAATGTAAAATTCTATTCTTGTGGAAAATTGGGACATATAGCTAATCAGTGCAGGTCAAGCAATTTCACCAGTTTTAGCAAGGCAATTCAAAATAACAATGTTACATGTCATGCATGCAATGAAGTTGGACATATTGCTGAGTTTTGTAGAAGCAGAAATCCACCAATTGGCAATGGAGGATCAAATGATAAAGGCAAAGAGAAGGGTAGTGAAATATGGAAAGATCATACTTAGAGAAGGGTTAGAAAGACTAAAGAGAAATCATCAGATGGGAATGTCCCAATTACCTATTCGGTAGAAGACACTGCTCCTGCGTTGGCAGTGAGCTCATCCGATAACTAAGGAAGATGCCTTAGGGGAAAGAAAATTTCATGGAAGATGATGCATATGCCCCTAGAGAAGATTCTGGAAGATGTTCCACATATTGGAAAGGATTATCCGGCATTGATATGTTCAGAGTGAGATCTGGTATCATTCACCGACAGTCATTTATGTCAATAGAAGATTAGGGTCTTCTTGATAGATAAAAGGTTGATCACATGTCATTGTTAATCACCCAACATTTAGAGCAATACAGAGTGACTTAGTGCAATTAAAAGCTATTTAGAGGTGATCATATTTCTTCTTGAGTGATCACATCGGCATCTGGAAGGATTTGTTAGAAGTTTTCGCCAGTAGTGTTCTAAAGGCATTTTTCTTGAATCATGGAATTGGGATCATCTTCTACTCCTATTTTCATTGCAAATCCAACTTTAGTAGAAGTTAGGGATAGCCCCAGGCCAATTTTCAAATGGTATCCACATGTGGCTACCAAGGAAGATTCAGTTGGAGTGTTTTGTTGTGTCTTGGAGGGAGCAGTATATGTGGAAGATGTTGGGGCCTATATTCATTATCATATAGAGGACTTAGGCACTTCAGAGATCAAGGGGATGTATATGAGTGAACTCATGGGAGGATCTGGTAAGATCAAACCAAAATATAAACACATAAAAAGATCTAGGATTTAGTGATATTCTGGATATTCCAGAGTTCAAGGATGAGATTATCAGATATGTACTAAGAAGAGTACATGGGGAATTAATATGGCTGGACCAACCCTACAAAATCACTAAGAAAGCCATCAAGACAATTACTAGTTTTCCATAGGTAGGAAAACATCTATATATTAAAGTATCAAATGAATACATAAGGAAGATCACTGATGCCACATCAGACAAGAGATCGATGAAGGTGAGCACCATCACTTACACCGACATCAAGTTTGGCAGCATGATCATAGGCTACAAGGTAACTTAGTCTAACTGACTAAATTTAGTTTCAAGTTCATGTATTTTGGCCGCTTATAGAATGATGAGAGAAAATATCAAGTTAGATCTTTGTGACTGGATGCTTGAGGAGTTATTGATCAATTTAGGGAAGATTAAAGGTGAGAAAAAGGGCACTTTCTGGTATGAAAATTTGTTAGTCTGTTTAATGTTATACTTTTTGAATGATACTCCCGATTCTAGAAGGAAACAATGGGCTTTTGACATCCCAGTAGGAAGACAACTAAAGCAATAAATTGCTGCATTGGGAAGTCTTAGAGATGATAAGGTATGGGGTTACTTCAAGGCTTTTCAAAAATCTATGAGGTCCAGAATTAAAGTACCTGAGCATATAGTAGAGAAATACTCTACTGACATATGTTTCATGGTCAAGAAAGATGAGACCCTCATGGAGGTAGTCAAGCCCCAGAAGATTAGATAACTGAAATAAGCTATGAGGTGGATTCATTAATTCTTGATGTATATGCAAAAATTATACTTGATGCAGATATAGATGAAGCAGAAAAACCTTGTGGAACAACACAACAAAAGACTCTTGAGAATGATACTAAGTTCAATCGAAAGAAAAGGGAAAAACAAGAAGGTAAGGCAAGCAAGTTTGTACAGGAAGTTTCAAAGGAAATTAAGGCACTTATTGATGTTGTCCCAGGGAAAGGGAGAAAGAGGAAGGATCTGGTAGTTCACATTGAACCTATGGTTGGAGATTCTAAACTTGAAGATGACACACCATTAGCATTCAAAAGAGTTATGAGGAAGAAACTAGAAGAACCTAAGGTGGAAGCAAAGAAACAACTAGTTAGGAAGGTCACCATCAAATTATCGGCACAAAAATAGGCACCTAAGGCCACCCCATCAATTGCATCTAGTACTTCCAAAAGGAGGAAGAAAAGTGACATTGATTTGGCACTAGAGATTGGTAATGTAACAATTATTCTGCCTAAGACTTATGCTAAAATTGTTGATGAAATTACTAAGGATGGGATGTTGGAAAATGTTAAGACTTATTATGATACATTTGAAGATGATGAACTAAGAGAGGTAGAGGAAGAAATTCTTCTATATTTAGATATCTATAAGAAAGCATTAATTGAAATAGAAAATCAAATACTAATAGAGCTATACAACATGTTAGATACTAGAAGGTTATCTGCAATGAAAGAAGACAAACACATTAAGATGCAAGAAATTTTAGCTATATCTGTTTCTATAACTCCAGATGAAATGGAGAAGACAATAGAGGCTGCAGATAGGAAGGTATTCAACAACAAACATATAATAAATAGCTTGATGTTAGGAAGGATGAATGAGATAATAAAGGAAACATAAAAGGGTTGGACAAATTTTTTAGGAGAGCATAAAGGATTCTTCAGTTCACCAGAGATAAAGGCTGATGCTGTAGATGTTGGCATATGGACACTCCAATGAGACATTGTGTGTGATTGAAGGTTTTGTCATTGATGGAAACCTTGCAATCCTATGGCACCAACAAGACATTATACCGGCAAAGCATTACTCAAACAAGACAGTGCACCAGCATTAGCAAGATCACTCTACACCGGCACAGAAAAGAACATGTATACCGGCATAGAGGCCAACAGGATTTTCGATATGTAATATTTTGTTTATTATTATAACCTGACTTGGCAAATTGTAAAATGACTCTTGTATATAAAAGAGATCATTGTAGTTATTTGTAGGATATGAATAGGAAGCATAAAAATTATAAGGCAAACGTAATGTGCAAATTGTAGGTCAAGGGTATATGTAAAGAACAGAGCAAGAACCGGTACTGAATTTGGCATTGAAGATGCTATTGTAAAGCAGTACAGATCATTGGATTTGCATAATCCTCATTGTAAGTTAGTGTGACTTCTTATTGAGAAGTGTGCTCTAGGCAGTTGGCCTTCCTGCATGTGCAGGCCCCCATTGTAAGTAATATTCTCTTATTGGCCAGTAAGTGAATATTGTGGGTCACAAATCCCATTGAGGTTTTTCCCACACTGGGTTTCCTCATTAAATATCTTGTGTTATGGTGTTCTTTTCATGTGGATGTTTTTGATTCTGTTATTTACATTAATTCTTGCATACCGGTATACTATTACTTTATGTTCTGCATATTTAGTTTCAAGAAAATCTCATTACCGGTCAGATACTGATTCACCCCCCCCTCTCAATATCTGTGGGAACCCTAACAATTGGTATCAAAGCCTGGTCCTCTATTTTTAGAAGCCTAATAGCTTGAGGAAGATCTTGACACTGGTAAAGATGGAAAATCTGATGAAGCAATTTGAAGGAGCTCTTACTGACTACGATGCAGAGAAGTTGAAAAATATCAAATTAGAAGATGATTTAAAAGTAGCTCAAGACATTATTCAGGCACTTCAAGAAAATATTACTATTACAAGAAATAAGAGAAGAGAACTTTGTGAAAAATTGCAAAATGAGAATGATGAAAAGGAATCACCAAATGATATGATAAGTAAATTGAAACAAGAGATCATGACAACAAAAAATGAAATGCAGGATATGACTATGAGATTTTGCAAAGAGATTGAGGACATAAAGAAGAATGAAGAAGAATTGACTAGAAGACTAAGTGATGTAGCAAATGAGAACACAAGACTTAGCTATGAAAATGACATGTTGAAAATAGATCTGATGCATACTTAGAATGACTCGAATGAACTAATGAGACAAAATGAAATCTTGGAAAGGGAATTGGAAACTGCAAACCAACACAAAGAAAAATTCAAGAAAGGTTCAGAAGAACTTGGTACCTTATTGAAGAATCAAAAACCCAAAGGTGATACTTCTGGAATTGGATTTGAAGTTGGAGAAAGCTCTGGTACTACAAATACCCAGGATCATAGCAAACTGGTAAGACCTTCTAATACTTACAAATTCAATGGAAAATGCTTTAATTGCAATAAATATGGTCATAAGGCAAATGAATGTAGATCTAGGAATTATCAAAATATCAATCCTCCCACTGGTCAATGCTCCAAATGCAACAAAATTGGTCATAACTCTGAAAATTGCAGAATGAATGTAAGATGTTATGTTTGTGGAAGATTTGGTCATTTATCAAATAAATGTAGAACACAAACCAACATAGGTTATGGGAAAGCTATTCAGAAAAATAATGTAACTTGTTATGCATGTATCAAGATTGGTCATATTGCTAAATTTTGTAGAAGTAAAGGTACACCAGTAGATAACAGAAGTACTAGCTTAAAAGGTAAAGAAAAGGTTGAAGAGGTTAAGCAAGAATTTTCAAAGCAATGGATTAGAAAAGGAGACCTAAATATTGGGGATACTCCTCCACTGGTAGAACTAACAAATGCTCCACTGGTAGGACAATATGATGCTCCATCGGTAGGACAGACCAATGCTCCACCGGTAGGATGTTCTTCATCAAATTGAAGAAAATTATCTTGAGGGTTTGGCAATCTAATGACACATGTGCTATTATTCCCTCGGTTAGAGAAAAGAAGTTGAGAATCATTCATTACCGGCAAATAAAATTAAGCTAATACATTACCGACAAGCAATTAATGTGGTAGGTAGCAGAAAAGACTTTATAAAATAAGGTTTTTGGCTCCATTTCATTTCATCATGAATTCAAACTTTCAGAGAGCATGAAGATTTCCAAGCTAAGGCATTCTGAGCAAAGAGGCAAAGCACTTCAGCAATCAATCCATCCAAAGGTAGAAAAAGGTATTTATCATCATGGCATCCTCCTCTGCACCTAAATTCATAGCAAACCCTATAGTAGTCAAGGTCATAAAATGACCTAGGCCCATGTTTCAGCTAGTTCCCAAAGTAGCTAAGAAAGATGACAACACAGGTGCTTTTTCAAAAATTCCAAAAGGTTTTGTTTATGCAAAAGACCCTAGAATGTATATTCATTGCAACATAGAGGAATTAGGTGATGAAGAAATCAAAAACATGTATAAGTCTATTATATGTGACAACTCTGGGAATGTGAAACCTAAACATAAAATTGTTGAAACCCTAGGATTCACTGAAATTCTCTGCATTCCTGAATTTCCCAAGTAAGTGGTTAGGATAGTTCTGAACAGGGTACATGGTTCATTCTTTTGGCTTGACTTAGTGCATAAAATTACAAAGGAAGTTGTGAAAGTAGTAATAGGGTTACCTTCCACCGGTAACAGACCCGAGAAAACCAAGAAGGTCTCCAATGACTTGGTAACAAACTTAACTAGTGCAACATCCGACAAGAGATCATTGAGAGTTAATGATGTGACCAATACAAATGTTAGATTTGTTAGCATGATTCTAGGTTACAAAGCAACTCATGCTAATAGGCTTAACTTAGTTTCTAGTTTATGCATAAAGAGTGCTTATGACATGGTTAAGGACAATGTAAAAATTGATATCTGTGAATGGTTAAAGGATGAGTTAATTGACAATTTAGCAAAAATCAAGAAGGATAAGAAAGGAACCTTTAGATTTGGAAATTTACTTATATGCTTAATGCTACATATAACCAAACAGGCTCTCGGTATAGGCAACAAGGATTTTGGATTTGACATACCGATAGGAAAACAATTATCTGACTTATTCAACAACATGGGTGAAAATAGAGAAAAGAATATCAATGAGTATTTTCAAGCACTAAAAGTTAGAATGAATAAAAGAATCAGACTATCACAGAAAATTGTCAACAAATACAAGGATGATATATGTTTTGTAATAAAAAAGGGTGAGATCTGGATGGAAGTAGTCATCCCAAGGATAGTATGGGTAACAGAGATGGGGTATGAAACAGATGACCACATAGTGGAAACTTATGCCAAAGCACTTCTGGAAGCCCCCAATGAACCAAAGGAAGAAGTATTTGGTAGTGCTGAGACCATCGAAAGTCAAATTCAATCTAAAAAGAGAGTGAAAAAGGTTGAGGCATTTGTGAGAAAAGGAACCAGACAAGCAAAAGCCATAACGGAAGATGCACTAAAGAAAACTAGCATAATTGAAGATGAGCTGGCAGCCCAACAACCTGAAACTCATCTATCACCGGTAGATACTTCCTCTGAAGGAGATATTCTAGCAATTTTCAAAAGAGTTGTTAGGAAAAGAGACCCCTCACCGGTAACCACTCCTTCACCTAGAAGGACAAGATAGAAGCAACAAGTCATGAGATCTCCAATCAAGAAGATCACACCTAAGAAGAAGATGACCCCCAAAAAGAAGAAGACAAACACTGACTTGGCCCCTCTTGACATATTACTGAATGAGATCACAGAGGAAGGTAAATTGAAAAACATAGGGAAAATATATGACACCCTATTAGATGATGAGAAAGGACAAGTTGAGGAGAGTGTTATATTACACATGGACATGTATACAAAGTTTTTGTTGCAAGTCTTAAATGAAATTCCTGATGAACTATATAAAAGACTTGTGGCTAGAAGGTAAGGAATAATTGAGTTGGACAAGAAAATAAAAATAGAAAAATTACTTGCAGTATACCTGGTCAACTCACCTAAGGAAATTGATCATCTGATAGCTCAGGCCAACCGGATAGTTTTTTCCATTGCACACCGACAAATTTCACTAATGGCAGGTAGAGTTACTGAAGTTTCAAAGGAAACAAAAAATGGTTGGGATACATTCTTGGTTGAAAAAGAAAAACAAGAATAATATAGGAATCCCAAGCCCATTCTGGTATATCAGAAGGACAAGGATAAAGGGAAAGGTAAAGTTGGTGGACCACCAAGTATCAAGATTAGAGACAACTTACCCCCACCTCCTTTAAATACTCCACCGATATAAACAACAACTACAAAAGATCAACCGACAACATAGAGGATAATAATCCTAATCCTGAAGTCCTATATACTGTGAATGTTGATACTCAAAAAATCAACATAGTGGTAGATAAGGATTCAATAGATAAATCAGGAAACAAAGAGAAACCAGTAGCAGATTCAGAGAAAAAGATGGAATCTGGAACATAAACGGAGAAACCAATAGAGCTAAAGGCTCCAGAATAGATGCCACCGGTAAGAAATGATGCAGGAAAACCAATGCTTAAAGAGATGGAGACACAAACATACCTACCAAAGGTCAATACTAGCATGGTCACTTCCACCGGCACTCAGTTTGTTGGGTCACCATCAAATGTAATAGAGGTATTCCTTGAATCTATCAAGAAAATAACTGATTATAGCTCACAAGCTTATAAAGCGATAGATGATTCAATTCCATTTTTGAAATCAATGGCTCCTAATTGTAATATAAACAATAAAGTTTCTTTAGGCCAATTGGATACACTTTGTAAATATATTTCTGGAAATTTTGAGCAAACAAAGGTAGAAACTATAAAGGAAAGTGTAGAAAAAGAGAAACAAAAATTCTTTGAGGAAGGAATAAAGAAGTGTAACAGGGAATTTCACACACTTCTACCAGAACTATGTAATTTATTGAAAGAATACAAAACTCTGTACAAAGACACTTGTAAAATTAACTTTTTGACCATAGATGTAGACAAAAAGATGAGCAAGGTACAGGAAGAGATCAATAAACTTGTAGATAATTTTGTTAACTCACCTGATACATTATCAGTTTTTGAGGAAAAGATAACAAATTTTGAGGAAGAATTGCTCAAATTAGAAAGAGAGAAAGTGAAAATAATAAACGAGGCAAAATTCTTGAGATCTAAACTAAGTCCAAGATTGGACTATTTAGCATCTTTGCGGAAGGAAATCTCAGAGGCACTAACACAAGGAAGCAAAACACCGGCAGAGCACTTGCAACATCTCACCGGTATAGTATACAGAACTAAGACAGCAATAAAAGATAGCAAGAAGTTAATGGATGGTATAAACTTAATTTTGTGAGATATTCTTCAGATAATAACCACCCAACTACAAGGTTGAGGTTATGGATTAGTACAACTACAAAATCTACTAACATTTGTCATTGATGCCAAAGGGGGAGTAGTAGGATGAGAAAATTCAAAGCACAGGGATCACATGCTCAGGGGGAGCTCTCACATATTTGGTAACATTTTTGGTCTACAGATTTTTGGATATCTTTTTGAAATTTCTCATGAGTGTCACCATCAATGCCAAAGGGGGAGATTGTTGGCATATGGACACTCCAATGAGACATTGTATGTGATTGAAGGTTTTGTCATTGATGGCAACTGTGCAATCCTATGGTACCAGCAAGACATTATACTGGCAAAGCATTACACAGGCAACCTTGCAATCCTATGGCACCGGCAAGACATTATACCAGCAAAGCATTACTCAAACAAGATAGTGCACTGGTATCAATAAGATCACTCTACACCGGCATAGAAAAGAACATGTATACTGGCACAGAGGCTGATAGGATTTTTGATATGTAATATTTTGTTTATTATTGTAAGCCGACTTGGCAAATTGTAAAATGACTCTTGTATATAAAATAGATCATTGTAGTTATTTGTAGGATATAAATAGAAAGCATAAAAATTATAAGGTAGACCTAATGTGCAAATTGTAGGTCAAGGGTATATGTAAAGAATAGAGCAAGAACCGGTACTGAATTTGGCATTGAAGATGCTATTGTAAAGTAGTACAGATCATTGGATTTGCATAATCCTCATTGTAAGTCAGTGTGACTTCTTATTGAGCAGTGTGCTCTAGGTAGTTGGCCTTCCTGCATGTGCAGGCCCCCATTGTAAGTAATATTCTCTTATTGGCTAGTAAGTGAATATTGTGGGTCACAAATCCCACCGAGGTTTTTCCTACACCAGGTTTCCTCGTTAAACATCTTGTGTTATGGTTTTCTTTTCATGTGGATGTTTTTGATTATGTTATTTACATTAATTCTTGCATACTGGTATACTATTACTTTATGTTCTGCATATTCAATTTCATGAAAATCTCATTACCAGTCAGATACTGATTCACCCCTCCCTCTCAGTATTTGTGGGAACCCTAATAGTAGATAGACCAGTTGAAGGGAAAGGTAATGAAATTATGGGTACTCCACCCTCACTTTTGAAGAATACCAATATCGTGGAAATTGAGCCACCAGTTAACACAAATGTACAGACACATACTAAGACACTGGTTAATGCTGAGAACATAGTATAGGATACTAACATTGATGACACTTGTCCTCTAGATACTAATGTACAGGTTGAGGATATTGTTCCTAAAGAGGAACCAATAATTGCACAAACTAAACCAAGTGGTGAAGCCACCAATGTAAGTGAGGAGGCAATAAAAGTTAAATCACCAAAGAAAATAGGGGAATCCAGTAGGGAACCAATTGCTGGCACATCATTATTGACAAATGACACTTCTTAGGTGGAAAAGATAAATATCACAAAGATGAGTCCCACAGAACTAATGATGATGGTTGCTCAAAACCTAATGAAAGGAGGAACAACAAACAAAGGGATTATAGACCAATCCATAACTATTTTGCACAAATTGGTCCCAGAATGTAAGATTGAGAATGAAGTGAGCCCTTCTGACAAGCTTAAGGCTATAACAAAGCACATCTCTAAAGATTTACAATCATTACAACAAATCTCTGGCCGACAGGCACTTGAAAAATTTACTTTGGCTAAGAGAACTGCTTTTGATCAGATCATTGAGAGAGAGAAGGAAAAAGGAGAAAATAATTTTGATAGAAAATTCTTTGAAGCAAGGTACTAACATATACAGGGTATGTTGCAATACAGAGATTCTCACAACAAAAGTAGATGAAAAGATAAAAGAGATACAAGACAAAATTTCTAATATTGCTAACACTTTTGATGGACTAATTTCACTGACCACATCTATTGATGGACAAATTTTGACTTTGGAGAACCAAATTTTTGCTCTTGAAAAGGGAAGAGATAAGATCATTCGGAGAGCCAAAAGTCTCAGAGGTTTAGTGAGTCCAAGATTGGATTCACTTGGTGTACATAAGAAGGAATGCATCGATATGCTTGGTAAGCCCACACTGGTAGATATCATTAAGAAAGAATCACTTGCATATTTACTGAGTGGACTTGTATCTTCTCTGGTACATTCAAAACTGGCTGGGATACTTATGTAGAGTTAATAGAGAAAGCTTACCCAAAAATCTTGAAATTGGTCAAGCTCCGGTAAGACACTTTTTTTTGAGGTATTCAGTGTACAGTTATTATTCTTTGACATATTTTTTTGGGGTGGGAATTGATGTCAAAGGGGGAGAAGTATAGATGTGAAAAATAATGAAGGGTTGCATGCATTAGGGGATTTACAAAGGCTTTTGGAATTTTGGTGTATTGGAGCATTTTGCATATTCATCTTAGGGGGAGCAGGGCAAGATGAAACCTATTGCCATTTGCATGAAGATTGCATTAATGATTTGTTATGTTGTCATTGATGTCAATTAACCAGTAATGATGTTGTTGTAATGTTGTTTTGTAACCAGTAGGAAGAGCTAGTGAAAGGAAACCGTAACTAGTAGGTAAGTTTATGGAGTGAACTGGTAAACCCTACATGTTGTTTTGATAAACCCTAATCAATTAAGTTTGGTAAATTGGTTATATTGGTTTATGATTTGATGATGAGAGGTAATGATTATGACATGTATGCTTATTGTATGAAGAGAGTTTCAAAGTGACTTTGGTGCATTGAGGTAATGGTTTTTTGTCTTGCAAATGAGCAAGTATACTACATGTAATGCAAAAGGTGTGATGAGTTACTAAGTTCGATGAAGTGTTGATCAAGGAGTGGTTGAGACTTTCTTGAATGATATGTAGATATTGTTATGTAATCCAATGGTCATACTTGAATTGACTTGTTTGTAATCTCTATGTGAATTAAGTTTTTGTTGTGTTACTGACCTATTTGATTTATTACACTTGTTCAGATCCACTTGATTTGTTTAGTTTCAATGTTGGCAAAGTTGAATTGAGTGTGTGGTTGCCGAACCATATGATGTATTGATGGATTGAGTAAAAGGCAGATAGGCACATGAAAAGGATCTGAACAAGCAAGTGAAGTGCTATTCAAACAGATCATCAAACTCCTGTTGTTTTCTAAAAGTTACAACAGATTGAAATTATTGTATTTTGGTATGGTTTTGTCGTTGATGTCAACACATACTAACTCTGGCTCTTTGGAGAATCAACAACATTCACCGACAAGCAAGTGACTTATGCACAGTAATCGGTATTTGGTACACCGGTAGGATATAATGTTCACCAGCACTTGGAATAGCATGGAAAACACCTGGTTATGTCAAAGACATCGTTTGGACACTTTGTCTTGGAGTTTTGTACATTGGCATATTCATATTTGCATATTTGTTGTTACCGACAAATAGGTCCAGGATATACACTGGCAGGTTTATCTTTTTCAGATCAACATGACATGCTATGGAGATGTCTCATTATTGTTGTAAATACATCAAGCCGACATGTTGAATCAGTTATTGCATCGGACATTGATTTTATTGTAATATCCTTCAAAGCCGACCTACTAAAATTGGTCTTAGGTTATGATATAAATGTAAGATCTTATTTGTAAGATCATGTATGGAATGTAGAAATGAGTTGTGTGAAGGTATATGTGAGAATAAGCAGAGCTATAAACACAGACATCATTTGAAGGTTGAAGGAAGGTTTTTGTGAAGATAATCAGAACTACATCGGTACTGAATCCAGCATAGAAAGATGCTAATTTGAGCAATACATCCTTCTTGGATTTGTAGACATCTAAAAAAGGTCAACGCTTGTTGAGTCATACTTTAACATTTGCGCATTGCCTTGTTTTAGGGTTCTTGCGTTGCATTAACATTTATTCTATGTTGTGCACTTGGTCTTTATCATTTGCAAGCATCGAGTCCTTCTTTTGCGTTCCTCATTTTTCTCGCTTTTGAATTAGGTCTTGTCGATAGCAATCTTCAATCATGATTTTGGTTGATCTTATCCTATCACATTATGGTGCATGCTCATTTATCATCATGTTGGACATCGTCAATCCTAATCGATGATAGAATTAGATTTTTTGTCCTCTTGTAAATCTTTCAATCATCTTTAGCTTGTTTGTAATCATTTGCAATTATCAACTTGTCAATCTCGTCATTTTGCGATCGATTCATCATCGATCCTTCTCCTTGTCAATCTTGTCATTTTGCAATTGATTTGTCATCGATCCTTGTCCTCTTCAATCATATCAATTTGGATTGATTAGTCATTGTTCCTCGTCAATTGGTGCCTATCAATTTGATCTCCTTGTCAATCTTGGTCAATTTGTCATTGATTTTTGTCAACCAATCTCAATCATTTATCAACATTGGTCCTTTGTCAATCAGAATCATGATCGAACCTACATTAATTTCTTGTTGTCTTGACCTAATTCCTTGTCCTCTTATTTCTAGGGTTTTATGATTTGTTCATTTAATCCTTTTCTTCTTCTTTGTGGGTTAAATAAATCTATTTATTTAGTCCTAGCTCTCTTTCATGAATTAATTAATAGGTTTATTTCATCTTTTTCCTCAATTTTCTAATTTACTAATTTCTCCTAATTCCTAATTTCTATTTCTCCTATTTTCTTTAATTTTTCTAATTTTTCCCTTAATTTCATTCCCTCATTTTCTCCTATGTTTATGCTTCCATTTGTTGCAATCATGGAGGCTATTTTCTCTCTTCCCTTTTGTCACGGGAATAGCAACTTGTCATAATTTGCCATAATTTGCCATACATCTTGCATAACAAGTTGCCATAATTTATGCATAATTTGTCATACACCTTGCATAGAAAGTGTCACACATTTGTCATAATTTTACCATTCTTGATTTGAATTTCCTTTCAAATCTCTTCATGCTAATCTTGTCCTCTCTCCAATTTGTCTATAAATTGGATAATTTTCTTCAATGAAATTGTAGACACCTAAAAATGGTCAACACTTGCGGAGTCATACTTTAACATTGTCGCATTGCCTTATTTTAGGTTTTTGCTTCGCATTAACATTTCTTCTATGATTCGCACTTTGTCTTTATCATTTGCGAGCATTGAGTCCTTCTTCTGTATTCCTCATTTTTTATCGCTTTTGAATTAGGGTTTTTTCCTCTTATCAATCTTGTCGTTTTGAGATCAATTTGTCATCGATCCTCATCCTTGTCAATCTCGTCAATTTTGCAATCGATTTGTCATCGATCCTTGTCCTCTTCAATAATGTCAATTGGCGCATATCAATTTGGTCTCTTTATCAATATTGGTCAATTTGTCAACCAATTTCAATTGTTTATCAATCAAATCATTTATCAATTCAAAATCATGATCGAATCAACATCAAGACCTAATTGTCATCCTTGCATTTCTAATTTATCTTCTAGGGTTTTATGATTTATTCATTTAACCTTGTTTGTCATTTTCTCTCCATTCTCCCTCTAGGTTAAATAATTTATTTATTTATACTAAGTCTTCTTCTCACAATTAAATGTTTATTTAATTGGCTAATTAATTCCTCCTATTAATTAATGAATGAGAAATTATTAATTAATTTACCTAATTTGCATCAATTTTCTAATTTCATCATTTCTAATTTTCTAATTTCCTAATTTCCTAATTCCTAATTTCCACCTATTTCATAATTTGTCAAATTTAATTTCCACCTAATTAATTTTCTCTAGTTCTTCCTATTTTTGTGCTTCGGTGGAAGCATGAATTTCTCATGCGTCATACTTTTGACATAGCAAGATGTCATAAGCCTCTAGTCTTCTAACCTTTGCATTGGCAATATGTCATAATTCATGACATAGAAGGTGTCATAACCTTCTTCTTTTCACTCAATTTTCCCATTTTGAAATCAATTTCCTCTAATATCAATGTCATGCTAATCTTGTCTTTTCTCCAATTTATCTATAAATTGGATGAATTTCTTCAATCAAGGCCCCTGATCCCCAATTGATCGCATTTTGAATCCCAACTAATCACATTATCGAATGAATCACTTTGTCGAATCAATCACGCTTCGAGTATTCTTGTGCTACTATCTTGTCTTCTTGCTTTCATCTCATGTGTATGCACTTATAGGTGAGATCCACAAACAAAGCTATTTGAAGAAGAAAGAAGGACAATGGAGCCACATGAAGGAGATATTCAGATCTGCATTTGGTTTGCTTAGCTTTTAATCTTGAATGTCTTGTTTTAATATCTCTATTGGATGTAATTAGGATTGATCATTGCATTTGTGCTTTTTTGATTGAGCTAGCTTATTACTTTGATACTTTCTTTGATGATTTTCAAATTCCTAGCTACATTAAATGGTGAACCCGACGTGAACTAACCCCCTAACCATGCTTTTGAGTGCTTTTGAGTTGATTTGCAAGTAAAAAACTCAAGAAACAAGGTGACCCAGAGCTTTCTGGACACTTCTGCGCCTATGTAGGAGGGATCTATGCTTGTGTAGGTAATCTTGCCCCTGTGTGAGTAATCCTGCACCTGTGTAATGCATCCTGCGCCTGTGTGAGTACTTCTGCGCCTCTGTAGGCAATTTTGCGCTTGTGTAATGCATCTTGCGCCTGTGTGAGTACTTTTGTGACTATGTAGGCAATCCTGCACCTGTGTAATGCATCTTGTGCTTGTGTAATGCATTTTACACTTGTGTCAAGACTGATGTGCCTATGTCAAGACTTTTGCGCCTGTGTAAGGCCAGAAATAGAGGTAAAAAAAGCAGTGTTTTTACTTGCAAATTACTTTGTTTTTCCATTCTGTTTCTGCATTTTGGTTTTCTTTGGTACTGATTCTCTCTGTAGAACCTTGGCATATGCATGACAAAGACAATAAATGAAACTACTAACATGTTTTATGCAGGTTTGATAGTGAAAGACTAAACATATCAAACTTCTGATTTGGGTTTTTGTAGGTTGCCTTGGAATACAACTAAACTTTGTGTTTGCAATTAATATTTAGGCAACTAGTATGATTTCTAAATAGGATGGAATGAATGTATGTTTGCTTTGATTGTTGAGTTTGACATTGGAGTAGGAGAGTATGCTCTCATCCTTCTTAGGGTGATCAGAAATCTAGATCTTCGATACCATGCTCATGTTTTTTATTATGTGTCACCTTTAGAGGGCCTGCCTTCCCGACCATTTGCTTTTGCAAGAAAGTGATAATCGTGAGAAGGGAATGACGCAAAGTGAGTACGGCTAGAATACCTTGGCATTCTAACTCACTATAAATAAATACCTAATGGGCGAAAGCTTTGAAGGAAGGGTTATGTTGAAATTGTAGTTACTTGGGAAGTGATGACCCTTGGACTCTTTCTCATATCAACATCTAAGTAGGGCCTCAAGGTCTAAATCGTGCTTGTGTGACTACATTTTTTTGGTATCTTGGTGGGCTGAATGTCTCAATCACGCTTGCGTGACACCAAGAAGTAATGCTTAACAGAAATCCTTACTAAACACCTTGTATTTAGAGGCCAAAAAATCCTTCTAGCTGCTTGAGAAGGATGAGTTCGGATACTTGGAAGAGATACTAAGTTCACCATGGGGAGATTTCCATGAGGACTGATGCTTGGCTGCCCTGAGAAGTGAGTACCATGGAGGGGAGCCTATGGGGTCAAGCATCTATGTATTCTCCTTGAATCTCATAACGAGTCTACCTCTCAAGTACCTACTGTCCTTACCTACCATAAGAAATGTGTGAATGAGCATGATTGTCTTGAGTCTAAGTTAAAATATCTTGTCTTCTTTGCTTGTCAAAAGTTGAGTTGTGTCTCATTTCAAAAACAAGACAAATTGATTCAAAACAAGATTAAACACAAGAACATTTCATTCAACAAAGTTCAAAACACCTTCAAACATGGTTGTCAAACATTTTTCAAAATCTTGTCTCAACATTCATGTCACTTAGATTTAGGTTCATCCTAGGTTTGCATTTTTCAAATTCATTATCAATTCCCTCGGGTTAAGTTTCACCTAGGTCATACTCCTTTGCATATCAATAAGGGTCATCCATTTTTCATATGTCCTCTTGCATTAGAGTAATACCATTTCATAATTCAAACTTAGGTTGACATTGTCATACATTTGCATTTGCATACCCTAGGTTTCTTCATTAAGCTTAGGTCATTATCATATCATATTAGGGTCATTTGCATAGTAATTGTCCCTTTGCATATAGTGTCAAAACTAGGTTTTGTCATACTTGAGTAATCCAAATCTTTGATAAACCCTAAGTCATTGTTAGGAGGTCTAGACCTTGTCAAACTTTTGTCTTTTTGTCATCAATGTCATTTGGTCAAACCTAGCTTAGTATCCAAGCCTATAGGTGAGACATTGTCAATTTGTCTTATTGTCACTTGGTCCTTTTGTCCTTTGAGGTCTAGACATCATTTCAATTTCCTAAGGGTCTCATTTTTAGAATTGCATTCATAAGTTTGTCAACAAAAACATAGCTTGCATTCTTTCCATAGATTACATTTTCATCTATTTAGGTTGCATTTAGTTGCATATCATACATCATCCTTTAAAAATTCCATTTGCATAGTGACATGTCTATTGAAACAAGGTTCCAAGCATCAATGATGCAACAAAGTTTGACGTATCAACCGACAATGCAATCAAATTTTAATCCAAGGCAATCACAATTATATCCAACCCAACAACAAGGCAATATCGAACAAACTTTTTATGATGAAACAAGTCTCCAAATACAAAAACTAGAGGAGAAACTAGCTCAAGAAAATGAGATTTTGGAACAAAGAGTGAAAAACATTGAGAAGAATAGATCACAAATGTCCAAAATGTTTCAAAAATTTCCAGGTCGAAATCCAAAAATTGAGCCAATTGATGTAAGATCTCTTCTTGAATGATTAGACATACCAGCTCTCCTCTCCCAAATAGAGATGATGAAACAATTTCAAGAAAAGAGACAACATCAATTTCAACATTATGTGCCTCCACAACAAGAACAAGAAGGTGTTTACTATCAATCAGATTTTCAACCATCACAACCAATTGTTCAAGAGCTCCAACATTTCCAACAGACACAACCAATGGTCCAACATATTCAACCAACACAACCAATGGTCCAATTTCAACAATATGTCCAACCAACTATACAATGTCCACGAATGGTTCAACCAATGGCGGAATATCAACAAGTTCAATCAACATATCAATGTCAACAACCACAACCAAACATTCAAAAACAAAGGTTGCAGCACACACCAAGCCAAGTTTTAAACATGTCGGAAAAATTGAACCAAGTCCAATATCAAAACATGACATCAAACCAAAAACAAGTTCAAATTCCAGATACAACCATGTCAAAACCTCGAAAGAAAGGTGGCTTTATTGCAAGGCTCTTAAAGAACCTACCAAGTGAGTTCTTTGAAGAAGATAAAGATAATACACTTATGTCTAGCAATGCCTCATCCTCCCACAAGCAAATTGACTCTCCAGTGGCATCTATCCCTACACCTCTAGAAGTTTCACAAGAACCTTCCATATTGTTCTCATCAAATAATACACCCAAGGATGAAATTAGCCAAGGGCTATCCATAATTGATTCCCAAGATAATCCAATTCATGATGCACATCCTTGTCATGTTTCAGAAATACAAGACCCAATGCCACCATGCACTTTATTGCCATTACCTGTTTTAGAGGAGCCCATTCGAAGTCCCTCTTCCTCATGTTCAAGCATTGATTCCTTGCCAAAATCCATCACAAATGTTCAAATTCCATCCCCTTCATGCCAAATCATTGATTCCTTGTCAGAATCCCCCATACATATCCAAAGTCCAACCTCATGTCAAGAGGATAATTTAGAGCATGAAGAAACATGTCTTAAAAAAGATCAAGATCAAGATCCTAAAACTTTATCATCCCATCCAATTGTTGACCAAGACCCCATGTTCCCAGACACTCATGATGATTCCCCTATTCTTGTCCATCCTATCCAAAGTCCTATTGACACTCCATTCCCTAAGAAAGATCAAGATATCCTAGTCCATCCAATCCCAAACGATCCCCTTCCATTCCAAGAACATAATATCCTTTCAAATCCCATTGACATTCCAGATATCCCTTCCATCCTTTCCGATGATCCCATTAAAAGTCAAGAGAAAAGCACCTTTAAAGAGGATTCCAATGACCTTCCTCCTTGTCAAGATCAAATTATTCCTTTAAATCCTCCACAAGATCATTTTGTTACTCCATCTCCTTTTCTTAATGCTCC